>NC_053450.1:121532182-121786080 GCF_015227805.2 Hirundo rustica
TGAAATCTGGATCTGAACTCCACATTGTAAACTTAACTATTTTCCCAGTGACATCAGCCTCAGTTTTGCTTCCAACCTTCAGGGGAATGGATGATGTGAAATAACACATGAAACATATTACTTTAAGAATGTATTTACCTTTTTTTTTTTTTTTTTTTTTTTTTTAACGAGCCCTTCTGTGGTGCTGAGAAGTAATAACTGAATTACTAAGACTTTCAACAGCAACAGTGACTCTTAAGGATGCATACTTGCCTGCATTCACCTGAAACAAGAAAACTATGGTTTTTTATGAGTTATTTTTATGAATTTTTAGATGAATGTACAGCATCCACTCTCTCTCTGAACTCAGAGATAGATGAAATACCTGGAACTTCAATGGAAATGAACATGCAATGTAAAACAGGCTCCAGCAGGAAGCATCACCTGCACAGACACTCCAGTATTACCAATCAGGTTGCACAGACATAAAATGTACCAGTTTGGCCCTTTTTATTCAGCAGTAAACCTATTTTTAAAAGTATTTATCTTATTTTACATCCACAAGAAGCAAATTTGTTAAACCCTGTCACCTAAACATCCTTTATAGCCTATGCAAGGGATAAGCACTTCCAGACAGTGACTAATCCCACTGAATTTCTGACACTTCTGTCATCCCATCAAGCTTGGGACATTTGCACTTGAAAAGCAGCAATTCAGAAAGTGCATACAGGTCTAAAGCAGTGAGAGGTCTAAGGAAGAGGACCTGGCAACTACTATGGTCATCTGTAACTTGCCCACATTCACAAGCACATAGATCTGTACAGTCCTCCTGCATCATTGTCTAGTCTGATTTTTTTTGTCTGCTCTTGTAAGTATCCAGATTTTTCCAGCAGCTGACAAATTAACAGAAAATGAAAACATCACTTTTTATTAAAAAAAAATGGCAACAGGCATTTTTTTAAAAAAAAAATCTTTCATATAAATAAGAGAGGAAAAGCATCACTGGGTTGCAGTCTGTATCAAGTGTGATGTGCATCAGCCTCTCCCCTCCGCCTCAAAATAAAGCAAGCAGTGGTATTTTCACCTCAGTCCATATCACAAATGTGATCTAACTTTTATGTAGGGTAGAACAAACCCAGAAGAACTGCAGCAAGACTGCAAGCATGAAAAAACAGGGTGAGACCAAATTTTGTCTCTTCCTATGCTAACACGGGTGTAATTGACTACCATGTACCTGAGAAGTTCAAATAAAAGACACAAATGCACTCAGCAACCTCAATCTATATCCCATGTGCTAATGGGTCAATCTGTCAAGATCAGGATAAATACCCATAAGAAGGTGGCTTTCAAAAGCACCCAGCCAGCTCTCACAGGTAGTTCTGAAACAGACACAAGAGCAATTCTTGATTTCTCTTCCTTGGTTAACTGCATTCTCCTCGATTAGCCTCTATCTATATCTCTACCATAAGCAGTTTGTGAAACAAACATCCAAATGCTTCATTTACCATTCTGGCTTTTATACAAGCCAAGCCCTTTTCATTTACTCATGCGTATTGTTTATGTTGAATCAGTTAAAGCAATAATCTGCAGAGGCCCATTCAGCTCCAGTAATTACTTATAAATTTGCAAAAACATTTGGGGAAAAGAAAGATGGGTGAGTGTGTAAACAGATAAGGAATTTGGGATTGAGAATAGCAGAAATCCAACCCCCAGCAGAGACTCGGGTCATACAGCACTGCCTGCCCTGATGAGGGATGGCTCAACCCAAGCAGCTTTACCGTTTCATAAACCTGCACCTCCACTGAGCTGCGAGGGGGCAGCAAGGTGGGTGCTGGCTGCCTGTGAGCTCTGTGAGCTGCCTGTGAGTCAGGGCACTACCGTCTGTCTGTCAGGCGTGAGGAGCAAGCAATGGTCCAGCCAGGGCTTGCAGTCAGTTCTCAGAATATGATTTCAGAGACCTTCCAACTGGAGCCAAAGGCCAAGTCCCGCTCCGTTGACGCCCCATTACTTGCAGACTTTTGTCTCCCTTGTTTGATTCTCCCTTGAATCTCCTCCCCTAGGGGAGGCCTGAGGGATGAGTGCTCCTGTCTGAGCAGATTTGAAGGGAAGGGCCATGACGGATTTGTCCCCCGTCAGCTCTTTTAGCAGCTCCCTCCCCAAAAGCACGCAGCTCTTGGCACGGTCCCCATCATGACCGCATGACAGCAGAGACAGGAGACGCCCACTGCTTCACGACCTCCCTACGTATCCCCAAAAACACCAGCAGGGTCCCAAGGGCAGGAACGCCCGTCTCTACCTCTGCACCACCCCACCACTGCCCTAAAACCAGTGCTCAGCACTAACCTCATAGAGATCCCGGAGCTCCAGCAAAAGGAAGGGACAGATGCAGGGCTGCTGAACCTCCCACCATCTGTGCATCCCCAGAATGGAGAGTTGGTGATCAGGGGAAGGCATGGGATGGCCACAGTTTCTGTTTTTAATAAGGTGGAACTCTTGCTCAAGAGGAAATAATTTTATGGACCATCTAGGCCTGGTCTTGAAACCTTGGCAATGCAGAATCATAGACCAAATTTCCTAACTCAAAACTTTTGCCAAAACCAGAGAAGTTTCCATGAAACAAAAGGAAAAAACACACCTCATGCATAGTTTAAAATCACTTGTAAAGGGAATGTTTTTGGCATCTCTCTCAGTTACTCAATATGTGAGCTCTAAGACTTGATCGAAAAGAAAAAGTAGGGGAAAAAAAGGGCAATGTATTGTAGTTACATTCCTGCTTTTGCCTTTTGGGGATGTAAGAAAGAGCAACTCATAATTGCTCCAAATAAATGTTGTCAAATATTTTCCTTTTTTTGGCAATGTAGACAATTAATTACATCTGTGATTGGAGGGTTTCTCTCACTTGCCTGTACTACCTCCATGACTTGAACTAAGCATTGTTAGAAAGACATCAGCCCCTGTAATTTGATTTCTATTCTGGTATTGTGTATTTATTTAGTAGCTTTAGTAGCTTAAGCTCCCTTGTGTTGTAAATACTATTTACAGAATGCCTTATAAGGGAACAGTTTGAACTGATGAGTGCGGAACTGTGTGAAGTGAAGTGGCCCAAAGACCTCTGGTTGAAAACCAAATTCAACTGCTTGTGACATCTGCATAAGTTTCCCTGCTTCCCACATTTTCTAAGCTCTCTTCTGAAAATAACGGATCCAGGCTAAATCCAAAAGTCATAAAGTATTCCCAAGTCCTTCATCTTTCTTCACTAAAAGAGCAACTAATCCAGTGTCCTATTAGGGCAGAGGTCTGTTGGAGTGGCACACAGAGGGATGTAGCCCATGCTCAGAAGGTGTCAATGCACTGCTTGTCTCTTTGGGAAAGATACAGAGAAAAAGGAACTGGTTTTCAAATGGCAGTCAACTGCCTCAGGGAGAGCTCAACAAGGGCTCAGTAGTCTAGAACACATATCTAGATTATTTCTGTAGAGGACAAACCATCCTCTGTCTCAGGGCTGAATTACCCCCAGGAAGTGATTACCACTTACAGGAGGAGTTCTCTCCAGGCTGGAAAAGACAGCTAACACCTGGTGACAGGAAACACACACTTCATAGCTCAGCTGGCTTCAATCCTTAGACTCAGCAGTGGCAAGTTCCATGTCCCAGTACCCCAAATTACACAGTCTGGAGGCCCATGCCATTTCAAGTAGTCCTACGTGCCGTAAAATCTACCCTGATGTTAACTGGCATGACACGACCTGCTTTGCTGGTGTATCTTGGCATACCTGCAGGCAGGCTGACATTTTTCACGTGGCCAAAATGATGCAGGAGCTTTTATTATCAAAGTTAAGGCCAATTCCTGACAAAGGGCATTGGAATTATTACCAACACTTAGTTGAATCCCTTGGGAAAATATCGGAACTGTTCTGGTAATTAACACCTCAGCGTAATGTAAAATGATAACAAAGACAAGGAAGGCTCGAGTAGGAAATCATCCTTGAAATAAACTTCTCCCGAGGAATATGTTCATTGTTCAAAACATATTTTTCACAAATAAAGCCAAAACAAACACAGAAGTTCTGCATGAGAAGAGAGAAAAAGGAGAGATATCTGAACATAACTTGAAGCCCAGCAAATAATGGATGAGAAATCAGAGCTGACATCATGGCATAACCAGCAGTCTGGGACCTATTTGCATGTGGTCAGAAACTAAATTCTCCTCTGCTGCTGATGTCATTTGACAAACTTGCATTAGCGATGCGGATTGGCAGGATTTCCTTTTTTTCCACATATTAAACACTCAGGGCGCACCGCAGGCCTAGGGGAACCTGGGCATATCAGGAACACTGCGAGGAGGCGCGGTGCTGGAGAGGAGAACAATCCGCACCCCGGTGCTGCACGTGGGAGTGATGGCACCCGCTACCATCCTCTGTCTGCCCCAGCCAGCACTCCACCAGCCCACAGTGAGAAACAGCAAACAGTGTGACATTTATAGAGTCAGGACACACAGTAAGCGAATACTACAGATAGTATGCAGAAAAAGGGGGTGATTCCTCTTTCACTCCTCCAGGCAAAATAGCTGCAGCTTGCATGAATGCATCCAGCACGTAAACCAATTAGGCACGTAGTGCAAAAGCTGGGGGATCCAAATACCCCTCTGCATGACATAGGAGCAACCAATGTCAACTTACAGTCACATTAACTTTCCTCTGCAATTAAATCTAATACTGTTTCAAGTATTAGCTAAAAGTAGTTCTGAAGTTTAGTCTTTTATCATTTCTTTATAGCTTTATCTTATTCATGTGAACACAATGTGTACGCAACTCTTTTCTAACATATACTAGAATTATACACCGAAAGCTTCAGAACATCCTCGCTATTTCAATTTCATCGTGCTGTGACAAGGAAAATCTATGCAATTAATCATGATAAGTCAAATAAGAAATTTTTTTGTTGTTGAAGTAGTGTTTTTACAATTGCCTCGACATTGTGCTTTTCATTAATACTATTAGTGCTATGGAATTACATACTCGTTATTTAATATGTGCTTTTCTGTAAGTCAACTAACAAAACTAATTAGTAGCCATGAAAGAGCATATTGATAGAATAAAAATATATAAAACAGTTCAGAGAATTCTCAGGCTGAACCCTATATATCATGAGGGTTTGCTCAGTACTCCAGGCCAATTTCCCTAATATAAATAAACTTAGGTAAAATTGAAGATTTTAGACTTGCCTTTAAAAGACCATACACTTCCTGAATGAACCATTTTTAAATTACACATAAACACATGTAATCAATCTTTACTACACAGTGAGGAATTTAGCATATGGTTGGGTATTTTTTTCTTTTTTAAAGCAAAAGTTTGGCACTTGTAGATGAAAATGTGCAATTAGCAACAATAACCTGGACTAAGACAAAAAGCTAATTTTACAACATCCTGCAATGACAGCACCACTGCAAGAGTTAAAAAAATCTACAAGCAGCAGCCATGCTTGGTGAGGCCCAGGCAGAATTTGGTTTAAGAGCTTCACAAAATCAGAGCAAAGGTGGGGAACATTTTTTTGAATGTATTTTTACTATTTTGAAGATTATGGGGCAGAACGACACCTGGAGTGAGTGGATGGAAAAATGCTGAAGTCAATCGTACAGTGACAATTTACATTCACTTTGGGAATATGATCTGCAACACCAGACAAAGCTGAGGGTATCACGTGTGATGTTTCCTAGTGCTCCCCATTTCTGTAACACTCCTACACGACTCTGCCCACAGGCTGCTCAACCCTGTCCCTAGCAGGGCTCTGGAAGCTGTGGCAGACAAAACTGTAGCGCACATGGGCAGAACAACATGAGAGTTCTCCAAGCACCCCTGAGAGGAGAGCAGCACCAGGAGGCCACTGGGATTATTTAGTTTAGCCTGACTGCATGGATATGGGCTAAGAGCCAGGGGGATTGACCCTGCTCTGCTCAGTAAGCACAAAGACTTGCTAGTTCCCAAGTGACTCAAAACTTACGGCCTTATCTCCTGCTCCATTGTTTGGGGCCACCAGAGTCTCGGGGAATTTCATCTGGACACCACTGCATCTCTCATGATCTGAAATCTTACCTGCAGTAGCTACCTGACCATGCAAGGTGTTGGAGCAGAAGAGGGACAGGAAGGTTATGCAGCAACCAGACAGAACTAAAAGACATCATAATCCTCAGCAAGAGCCTGATAGCCTCTACCATCCCATCATCACTGTGTTTGGACAACACCAGCACAAAAATCTGCCCCCACATGCCTGCTCTCATCACATACCAGCATCACACAGCCTCATGCACCTGATTTGCAGGACTTGACAGGTCTGCATAAATGCAAAGAAAAGAATAAGAGGGAAGTTGAAGGATGCAAATACACATATTCAAGATTCCCCAAGGCTTTCAGAAATGCATATAAAAACCCCACAGAGCCTTATCTTTTTGGAAGCTACTATTTAAAAGTGAAAAAGGTAGAGGGTGTAGAAACATCACAGACCATAAAGACATAATCCTGCTTCAAATTACATTAACTGATCCTGGGCTTGGACGAGGTTGATTACACAAGGAACTGGAAGGTATCATGGCTGGGATGCTTTGGTAGACAAAAGTAATTTAAAATGTCCCGGACTAAGGCTGTTCCGGTAACTCCAGTTTATCCATCTCCACCAGCTGCTCCAAAATAGGCTGCCTGTGCTGCCTCTCTATAAGTTTAGTTCTATATTTCTAATCCATTAGTTTACTCAAAATGCAATTACTTCAAAGGTAAAATACAAGAAAGAAAGAAATTAGTGCAAAGACAAGAAATATTACCTTCTTGAAAGTGGAATCACAGATGCAGGAACAGCATTTAGAGCTGAATATCCCTTTATTTACACAGGAGGTACAAGACAGACAACAGCAGTCTGAGCCCCCCTGGCTACCTTGCCAGCTTGCTTGGACACCGACTTAGGAGGACCACCCAGGCGAGGGCACCGCGGGCTCAGTGCCCGCACAGGCTTCAGCCCTGCCTCTGAAGCCGCCAGCAAAGATGCCGATTAGGGCCAGAAGGGATTTGGACACCTGTCTTCTCTGAGACCACCAACTAATGCTTTACACACAGGCTCCAAAGCAGCTATCACTTTCCAACTTGACTTTTGTAAGCTGGATTTGAACTACTGACCTGGAAGCAAAAGGCTCATTTACGCTTGTGCTGCACAAGCCTGAATTCCTCCCCCTCCCCTTTCTGCTTCTCAGCCTTTCCTGTCCTGACAAAAACAGGCCACAGACATTTGGGAAAGAAGCAACGGCCACTAGAAAATATAATTAAAGCATAACAAGACCAAATGCACATTAAGATAAAGGGAGGTTTTGGCAGGAGTGAGGATGATGGGGGAGGGGGTGAGGGGATGCTAACAGGTGGCCAAAGGCAGGAGGAGGAGGAAAGAGGGAAGGGAAGCAGACAGCCTGCTCTTTCCGGTAGCCCTGCAAGCTTCTCTTGCTTCCGCCCCATAATGTTTCCTTTGCTATAATAGAGTCAGATGCAAGTTACACCAAAGGACAGAACTGGAAAGAAGCACAAGCATTTACTCTTTTGTGTCACATTTACTGTGCATTCCTAATTAAAAGCAGCTTCTGGTGCATGTCTAGCCTTACATAGACTGAATGTGGCTATTTGAAATGCTACCCAGATACTTGTTTTTTGCCCACAGTTCTCTGAACACCCTTTTCCTTTTGCAGGGTCTTCATACAAGTATGTTTTTTGAAGTTTCTGCTTCACTTATTCCTCTACTTTTATGCCAATTCACATCCCACTATCACACTCCCCATTACCCAGGCTTGTACCTCTCTCTTGTTGTGCTGCCACAATCCCAAACTCCCAGATGAATCAGAGAGGCTGAAGGAAAGAGAAGATTTTAGACCACGACTGACCAGGGACAGATGTCATTTTCAGCTATAGCGCTCATGAGCAAGTTGGATGTTGTGCAGTCAGGAAAACAGAAATTATTTGGAATTCATGGAGCAAAGATAAAATAGCCTCTGAGCTACTTTTTCTACAGGAAAAACACACACACACAGTCCTGCTTGGCAACCTAGGGCCAACAAGGTTTTGGCACAGGTAACCGAAAAATGGCTAGTTTTCACAGAAAAAGGAATTTCCGTGCTTCGCAGACCGCCTCATCAGCTCCCACCTCTTTTTCCCTTGCAGTGCAAAGATGAGGGTACCAAATGAGCTGAAAAAACCCTTCTAAAACTTTTACAATTTTACCATGTTAACTCTTGTGGCTCAACCCACTGCTCATGATATGAGGGGGAAAAAAAGTAAAAAAAAAGATCCAAAATTGGTTATTAAGCCCTGGTGTTGGCTTGATCAGAACTGAGCCTGCTGCAGCAGGAACATAATACTGAGAGTCCTGCTTCTGAAACATTTGACAGAATTTTGGTCTGATCCCAAGGTTACCAGCAGCTGACTGAGGGAAGAGTTTGATGGGTAAGATAGAAACGGGCTGCTTCAGTAAATCTGGGGTGGGAAAACTAGTGGGTTCATTGCTGCATCATGTGGCAAAGGCAATCAAGATGGTATTTCTATTTCAGACAAATTTTTTGGAAATTCAGGGAGCTACACTGGGAAGCTGAAGCAGCAAGCGACAGCGTGGGATGAAAAGAGAGCCCCGCTGGCTCCCATGCTAGGTGGTGAGACTAGGATGGACAGTCTCATTTGAAGCAGCAGTTGCTCCAGCAAGTCTGCCCAGGTTTGTGAGCTTGGAGAATCTTGTGGAAAAAGGGCAAGAAGGACTTGCTCACTAGGCAGGATTTTTCCAAGTTCTCAGAATTCTAATTATGATGGTGGGCGAGGGACGGCGATTTGCCAGCGTACCCTTGGCAACCTGTTTATATGGCCTTTAAAGTTAATGCAAGGAGTAGGTAAAATATGAACTGACACACATATTTAGAAGATCTCACACTCCTTCAAACACTCTTTACTATGTCACCCTTCCACCGCCCAGTTCTCAGATGCACACAGTGGGTTATGCCACACTCTCTATACATGAGAATTCCCGCTAGGGACAGAGGTGATGCCAATAGGAAGCCATCAGTCTTTATAAAGTTGAGTCATTTCTTTTGACATAAAATGAAATTTCTTTTGAAAGAATGAGAGGGGAAAAGCCCTTTGATGGGCCAAACACTGCTCCCCTTGATGCTGGCATAAAACCTGAACATCAGTGAATGTTACAGAGGGACTGCTCAGGATTTATGCCACGCAAGTCAAAGTAGAATGAGGCCTGAGAACTGTTCGGTTGTTTTTTGTTTTTTTTTTTTTAATTAAGGCTTTAAAAAAAAAAACCATATGGATTTTCACTTATATTAGATGCGTGAAGAGGTCTCCGAAGAGCAGTTTGTAAAAGCAGAGGAAACTTATACTGTGCATCAGACCATACAGCAGAGCCAGGAATGCATCTAGAGCCCTGCAAGAGGCATTCAGCTCTGCAGGCAGTGCCCGCAGCGACTCTGACTCAGGCAAAAGCACTATATTCCTTTAAGCACAAGCTGGTGCACCATGTAGCAGAGAGGCTGTAGATTCAGCTGTGTTCTTACCTCACTTTCCCTTCTGCAGTGACCTCACCCTGTTACAATGCCACTATTCATGCAGATGGGGTGGAAGACTGCATACAAAAGTTTCATTTAGGCACATAAACATGAATATTTAGCCTGTCTGATTAGAAATGAAAGTCAAATGCTTCTACTTTTTGCAATCTGCAAGAGATTTTTTTATTTTTTAGTAATCTTGATTTTACAGGCAAACACTGAAAAACAAGACAATGAATCATTTGTAAAATTTCTCTAATAACCATGTTAATATCCTTGTCCTATGTGATGCCACAGCAGTTTATCTTGCTTAACAATATTAGCAAGAGAGGGAAATAGAGCACATGCAAACATCAAGAGTGAATAGAAGACTAATTCTTAAAAAACAACCCTGTGTCTGGTTCTCAGCAGGTGTAAACTGGTGTTGGTGAAGTAAACACAGGTCTATAGATACTACTTATTCCTTGCTGAAACCCTAACCCCAAGCTGCTAGCAGCATATATGCCATTTCATGAAGTGAAATGTCTTTCTCTCTGTCACTTGCAGTTTTTAACCATGCAGATAGCCATGAAAACTATATAATTTATTTTAAATTAATTTAGAATTACTGTTGAACTTTCTGAAGCTCAGGGTCTGAGTGCTTACACCACCTGAATTGGCCACCTGGCTGGGCAGTCCACTGGTGCCACTAAAGAGCCATTCAGAGAACCTCAGCTGTTATTAGCTCTTAACCTAAGTGATCTATTAACCCTGTTAGGAGCTTTGGCTCCTGATTTAGACAGGTGCCTCAAATTGGGCTATGTAAATAAACCCCAGGCAGTTTCCATATGTATACCCGACATGCCACCAATTTCAAATGAAGATGAGCAATTAAATAATTTTGCACTCTATTTTTTCTGCTCAGTGGTTCTCAGCCTCAGCTAACCTGCCCCCCCCCCCCATGTCAACATTGCAGTGTTGATTCTGAACAGCTCCATGGGGTACCAGTCATTTGTGTTGACTGTGCTTTGTGTACTTGGATGGTTACTACTACATGGCTTAGGTGGTCTGATGGAATTCTGCTGCCCATGGGTTTTCATGAGCTTTTCATGGGCTGTACCACTTCATAACAAGAGTTTCTATCACATGCTGCTATGTCTAAGTAATCACATAACACAGATGGTAGGAGTAAATTGCAGAAAAATGGAGCTATTTACAGAAATTGTGACACTTTTCACAGCTCCAGAATAAGAGCACTCCAGTCTTTCATGGGTATCCAGTAACACTTAGAGTCTAAGTTCAAATAAACAGATCACAATTTTCACGCATAGTGCATTCACCATGACAGCTATTCATGTGTGGCCTAAGCATAAACATATTTCAAGTAAAAGGAACCATTTAATTTGACTTGAGTAATTCTAGGGTTTGTTCCCATCACTGGATACATAATTTTCTTTGGCCCTCTTCAAAAGAGCGCCCTGATGCCTTTCTGTTCAGCTCACTTGTTGTCCTGTACATGTCTTTGAAAATTCCTGTCTTCCTTCAAAGGCCAAGTTTCTGTCCATGGAAGAGATTGTTCTAGAGCTTCTTCCTTGTCCTTTGAAAGTTTCCTTGGTTTACATTGTTCTTTGATTTTTTTTTTTTTTTTTTTTTTTTTTTTTTTTTTTTTTTTTTTTTTTTTTTTTTTTTGGTCTTCATCCTCCCCAGCTTGTTAATAAAAACCAGAGGAGATGAATTTCTGTCCTTTGAGCAGTTTGAGAAGGGACAGAACTGTCTACCACAACTCAGGAACTGAGGTCTGTCAACACTCTAGGTGTTGCTGGCCAACACTGTCTACAGAATCAGCAAAATATTTTGCTGCTTCCCCATGCTCTCCATCCTCAGTAATATTTTGTTCCCTCCCTAACCACAGTCTTAGATCCTTAGACAGCCCCATCAACATCTGGATTTACCCCATCTAGTACTGCCAAATCCCAATCTGGTGAACTGTCTCAGGTTCATGTGGACATTACTCAGAACAAGGTAATAATAATGATACAAACAAGATAATGGTTAGCTCCCGAATGGGACCTTGATGTCCATGGAGTCTAGCATCCAGTGAAGACTGAGGCTGACAAATACAAATTACCTTGGGAATATTATCTCCTGTGATTCACCTGATAAACCACTTGCTCACCTGCAAGCCTTTCCTGCATTTGCAGTTTTCCCACTTACTGTCAAGGAGGGACAAGGTTACCATGATAAAAGGAAACAACAAACTTGGACCCTTCAAAGCAGATCTGAGAGGCGACTTTTGCTATAGATTTGTTAGCCAGTTAACTAAACACATCTTTACAGGGACTCTAATAGCTATTAATCTCAAACTGATGATGTTTAGCATTTTACAAGCAATTTGGGTTGATAATTTACACAGACTCCTCCAGCTATCCTGCTGAAGCAAGTCTGCCAGTAGCATTTATGAATTCACATTTCTGGATGGATTATGGATCCCCCTTATCCCAGAACTGTGTTGCAATAGTCTAATTTTGCTATAATTTGCTCTCATCAGCTGTGTTGTGTGACCCTCTCCTAAACAGCAACACATGATAATAACTTCTCTATTATAAAGAGGTAGAGTCACAAAACCCTCTTTTCCTTTCATATTTGCAGGGTTTGCTGAGGGACACCTAAGCACGTGCTCTGTGTTGCAAACCATCTCTTCTTCTTCACTGGCTAGCTGGTAACATTCACATACATTTTGGCATCTGGTAATCGTTTAAGAATTCCTCATCTTCCACCCCGAGAATCATCTCTCAAATCAAGATGAACTCTCAAAAGATGACAACTCTGACCCAAAACACATTTTAGATGCTGCATTTGCAGAAAACTGATTGTTGCAAGATTCCACTGTGATGACTAAGCAAATGTTTGGAAGACCCTAAAAGCTGCAGAAAAGAAAATTTTAGCATTGTTATTCAATGTAAATTCATTCCTGACAGATTAGATTTTACCCAGTGGCACTTTCAATTACATGCTTCAAATAAGGTTTTAATTTAGATTTAATAAGACAGTTATTGCATGCTAATTAAATACTAATGGATTATTAAAAACATATTTTCTGCAGGTCTAACAACCCCGTAGTAAGCACATCTATCTAAACCTGAATACACATGCTTTTAATCAGTCATTGGAATTAAGTTAAAACATAATTGTTGGAAGTTGAAATTTGTGATTGGACTCAAGAAGACAATTGCAGTATGTCCATTACACAGACGTGGAACTGATGGAAGAATTAATAAGGAATAATTGCATTTATTTGCTAAATAATGGTATTGATTTAAAAGTGTTCAGGTCATACACATTAAACGTATTTAAAGAGAAAAAGGACATGGAAGAACAAATACATTGCATTAACAGACTCATACACAGGACTAGTCAATAAATTGCATTTCTGCAATGAAAAATGATTCCCGACTAGAAGATATTTCATTTTTCTTACACCCAGATTTTTGCTTAGAAGTAGTATAGTACACTTTTTATATAGCATCTGTTAACAAAAATATCTCTATGACTTGCCAAGAATGATGTCACATTTTTAGGCTTTGGCCAATTCCTTAGCCAATTGGAGTCTACTTCTGAAGCATATAAAACTCTTTCAAAAAACCTGGCAGCCTCATTGAACACTTCTACACATTCTGATGTATTAGGTACCCCCTAGCAACCCAGTAAACAGAAAATAATCTGGAGATTTATCTTAACTAATGAAATAATTTAGTAATTACAGGTATTTTAATTAACATTGGTAAGGATGTCCTTATAAACAATTGATTATTTAATGACCAACCATGCTCTGTTGCTCTGTATCACAGAAGTCACTGTTACAGTGAAGTCCTTGCCACGCCTGATTCCATGCCAGGGGAATATGGGCAGCAGAGGAAGCCCTCATTGTGACACCTGTAATTCTAGAATGATAGAACTGGAGCAAAATATATGCACTGAAATTATTACCAGCTCTTAAGGACAGTATCATATTTCTCTGGACTATTGACGCAAGCCTGCAAATATACAGAGATCAAGTCCATCTTTCTGCAATGCAGGGATTACCAGCATTTATTAATCTATTCATACTTTCTGCTCTTGGCAGATCCCTCTGAAAATCTTTTGCAGAACGATCATCTTGGGAAGGGAATAATTTCCCTTCAGTTGCATCAGCGCAAAAGTGGAAATGAGGACTCTCACAGCGGGAGCCCCCTGTTAACTACCTTGGCACAAGATATGGCAACATAGCAGTCAAAAATTAATCACATGAAAAAGGAAAATTAATTTGGTGGTCTCCCTGCATACGCCAGTTGTGAGTACTTTAAAGCTGCTCTCTGGGTCTGTGCTACGGCAGCAGGACAACCATTTGGAAAAAGAAAAGATGCTGCAAGCCAGACTAGAGGTACCTTGGCAGGCTGTGTGGGTAAACTTGCATTGCTCCTGCCAGTACTACAATTATTAGATGCTATCATCCCCTCGAATTCACCAGTACATGCAAACTTTTAAAACAAACAAGCAAATCACCCACACAATGAAGTAATGGCCTGTTTTGCATCCCTCCTGGCACAGGTTCAACCCCATTCATCTGATAGCCACCTACTGAAACCAAAGTACAGAAAACTCAAAGTCAAACAAATGAGAACGCGTAGACTTATTCTTGTACTCACTCTCCCAGACAGCGCAGGAAAGGAGAGACAATACAGAACATTTGCAGCGGTATCTATGGGATGACAAGCACTTAAAGCCATTCCACAGCACAAGCTCCGACCTAGCGCTTGTGCCAAGTTTCAATGACATGCTTCAGTAACACGAATTGCTTACTGTTGGGCTTCATTTAACCATCCTGTTTCTAGCAGTTCTCTGAACTGTGGCTTCTTCTCCCCGAGAATACAAAAGCCCAAGGTATGAGTTCACTGCTAAAGAACGAAAGCATCTCAGCAGCCCAGGCTTCCTGGTGATTTGCTGAGCTCCTCTGAGCCAGTTGTGAGTTTTCTTCTAATTTAACTGTTACGGTTTAAGCTAAAAATAATCCACTCAGTGAAGCACTGTATCTGTGCAAGCATGACCCTAATCCAAGCTAGGAACAACTCCCCAGTAAGTTTTTTTGTTCTTAAACTGGGGAAAAGTAGTGCTCTTAAAACACTACAGTGTTTGCAGTAAAGACTGAGGTTATTAGGGTTTTGCCGAAATGCTGTGGTTTGGTCTCACCTTTAGAAGAGATGCAACTGAAGTGCCTTTTTATGCTTTTTATGAATCACTAGACAGGCAACATATTTTTTCCCACAGAAAGTCGCATTTGCTTCAGAGATCCAAAGCAATCTGTAAAACTTTTCTTTCCTCTATCGCCGACTAATTATTACTGTTGAACAAATGTTTTTCCAATGCTTATATCTGAAGCCATCAGACAAACTATAATGTGTGACCAGCCTTTGTATTTGGTAATAGCCTAATGTGGCAGAGTCAGAGCCCATTCATTAGCTCTGGCAGGCAGCTCCAGCCTTCTGTGCAAGGAGCAAGGATTAATGCAGACATTGTACTCAGGGTGACCCTCATACTGCGAACCCCATGGTTTCAGCTTCATTTACAAATCCAGAAATCTTCTTCTCTTTGCTGAGGAATAACACCATCAATGAAATAAAGCAGTGATACTCATAAAGAGACATTACAGTGTAAGACATCCCCAATTTTTACTTTATTTATATATAAACTAGGATATTCCTCCTACTTAGTTTAAATTATATGCCACTAGCTCTTTCCTGTCCTACCAAATACACTGGGACAATTTTTTGATTTGGATGTGACTGACAGGTGGGAAAGCAAATGAACCTACTTAGCAATGTAAATAATACCTGTATGCAAAATAGTAGCATATTCCCAGAAAACAAATCAGGCATTTAGGCATATCTTTTGCTCTACCTTTTTCACAATAAGCAATCCTGTTGTATAATGAACTGTACTTTCCCACATTTTCAGTTTGCATTTTATGTTGTTAGCTAATAGTTTATTTCTGGCTTCTTGAGGTGGTTTAGTTAATGTCATTCTTTTCATCCTAAATATTTGTTCCTTATTGGAAATTTATCCTTGACACTTAAGCTCAAGCTGATAGGAAAAAGTAATTTAATAGAGCAATTTAAGGCTTGGATCGCCAAGCCACTTGAGCATCTGCTTAATTAGATTCTGAAATCACACTATGAAGAAGCACAAAGACTCACAGTCTAACTGTGAACTGGGATGTTTGCTGTCTGGATTCTCTGTATTTTAATTTCATTCTATATCTGCTGTCTATTAGCCAGGCACAATATGTAAACAGCAGTAAACATTATCTAAATTGAACTGTAAATGCAACACACAATTATTCTGAATTAAAGTTTAGTAGATTGTAAGGAAATAAGATTTCCTGAGAGTACCATGCTTACACTATCCATGCCTTCTGAATGTATTCATTTAGCTTAAAAGCAAAACAGAGATAGCATATCTCTGGCAGAGCTTCTCAATGACACCAGAGTATCTGACATGTCTTGAATAGCATCTTCTTTTACTGAAACAGGAGGCTGAAAAATGAAGGTGTTCAACTCTACTCCTCCTTCTATTTAGAAAATATATATTCCCAGAATGGAAGGAAGGAAATAGTCACAAAATTATGAGTTTGTCCATAATTTCTTAAATTACATATTTTTCATAATATCTTTATGTGTGGGATTGACAGGAGTTACACTACTGTAATAAATTTGCTTTTTATTTTCTTTATTCAAAGCAAAAGTTATATTTCAGTGACAATTATGGCCTTAGGGAATCGAGGTTTTCACTTACACAATGGCAGTGAGTTTGCACAGCCCAAGACATCCCAGGAAAGCCATGAATAAGTGTGAAGATATCCTATTTCTCTCTCTACTGTGTATACTTCTCCGTCTCATAGTAGCTTTGTTTCAAGTACACTTCATTTAGAGGTTCCCATTCCTTTGAATTCAGTTTGCATCACTAGAAGTGTATCAGCAAAGTCCAGAGTCCGCTGATTATCCTGCATGCACACCCTCAAGAGCCCCCTGTCCTGTGCATTAAGACTCACTCCATCCCAAACAGCCTCCCCAGAGGGTCCATTGCTCAGGGCAGAACTGAAGCATTTGCAAGGCCAAAAAACCCCACACACCTTAGTACTATCCAAGAGTAATGCCTAAAGAAGCAATAACTGTGTCCCCTGTGGCCACATGAGATGACATCATGGGTCCTTCCAGCCCCAGAGCTGCCAGTTCTCCTGGCCCTGGCGATTCAGAGGTCTTCCTGAATTGAACATACAAGTGATTTCTGCCCTCTCAACATCACCAAAGCCATTAATCATGACCTCATGGTATACACAAGGAGGAGAAAGAAAGAGAGTGGCAAACGTCTAAGTGCCTTTGCTCTTTCCAAGTATTTCTAACAGAGACATTTCTTCAGTGCCTACATGTATATACACATGTTATTATAGAAAGGTAAGAGGACTGATCTGAAAGCATCAAAACCTGAGAAAGCTGTGCTTTCAAGCAGATGAGGTGTCAAAGCCTGCCGAGCATTTACACACTGTCAGAGCTGAGCCTGGAGCAGGGACTTGCTCAGGAGCAGAGACAGGAAGCAAAATGAATCTGGAAGGAACACAGGTCTAGTGGAGTTCATAGAAAGGCTTTGTGCATGCCACAGGGCATCAATAATATACCTTTTGTTAGTTATAACAAAGTCTTGGCAAAGACAGGTGATGACTCAGGAAGCACAAACAAATAGAGAGAGAATCTCTGAAAAAGTAAGGAAAACAACTGCAGCCTGTTTCAAGTTTAAAAGAAATATTACCAAATCAAAAGCAACAGCTGGCAACTGGTCTTCCCACCAACCCAGCTTAATCCTTACTGTGCTCCATTAGTGCTCAGCAAAGTCCAAAGGCCATGAAAGACAGGCAGTTAGGAGCTCCTACCCTCAGACAGATGAGGGATCATTTGTCCCCAAAGGAAGCTTCTGAATATAGAGCAGAAACACGCTCTGTGAAGTTTCCAGAATGGAAATCAAAATATTTCTCTGAGGATATTTTTTCCTCTGCTCTTGGGCTGGTAACCTGATGTGCACCTTCTCTCTTGAACTCTCTTCTCTGGGCACTGGTGTGGCTGCAGCCTGGTGGGTTGCAGACCACGCAGAGGGTCCCAGGGCTGCCAGGGGGCTGGCTCACCTGGGAAGGGAAAGGCAGGCGAATCGGACTCACTCTGCATTTTGAACAAGTGTTAACACGGACATGAGGAGCTAACCCATCTTAGCCAAGGGAACAGATTAGGCTGTTCAACTTCCATCCTAAAAGTATGTTGGGCTGTGCCTTGTCAAGAGGGCTCCAGCACACCGTGGGCGAGCACTGAGAGCCTGACAATCCGCGGGCGCTGTTAGGAGCTGACACAGGAGGCGTCAGCCTCGCCTGTGCTGTTAGGTTTTGAGTTGCAAAAGGGTGTGGAGATGGCAGGCAACATGGAAAGCAGTGGTCAGTGTTGGGCGTTCTTCATCTCATAAACGTTGCTAATGCATGGTACTGCAAGCAATGTCACACACATGAAGCCAAAGACATAATTTCTCTGTGTTCTGGAGGAGGCTTTTAGGGTTGCCCTAACTGAAAATGGGGCTTTTTATATTCATTGGAAGAAAACAACACCCATACTACTATTAATTTAGTACTGGGCTACTAATATATCATAGTTTCAGTAAAGCTTTGGAGACAGAGAGAGAAATGCCAGTGGAAGACAGGTTTTATGGTGATAATGTCCCTAGGCCAAATCCATCCTTTGCAAAAACTGTGCTGACACCATTAATGATACCCTAAGGATGAATTAGACTAATTACATCTTACATTACATAATGAGAGCTGTATAGGGGAATTTCTTACAGTTTTATTCCTACATCTTCTAATGTTAAATAGGATTTGTTCACCTCTAACTTTAAATGAAGTTTCTAAGGCATTTCAAGGCATGCATCACCTAGATTATGTAAAACTAATTTATGGAATAGGTTTCCAAAACACAGATGCTTCACTGATATAAAACTAATTTATGAAACAGGTTTCCAAAACACAGATGTTTCATTATTTGGCTCAGGCTCTTTCCCCACATTTCTAACTGCAGTTGAAGTCCCACACAGGACAAGACTACACTTTCCATCTAGAAGTGAGTCTTAAGATATGAGAACATAAAAGCTACTGAAACCTTGTGATGTCCGGAGAACAAAAATCTCTGTGGACAATGATAAAATGACCCATTCATACACTGAAAAAACTCTTCCCAGAAAAGTCATACTCAAATGTCTTCTTTCAAGTACCAGATACATAAAGTTCAAGGCAAAGGACTTGTCCTTTCCACTATGGATTAAACACAGGTAAAATGGAGTATATGCAACAAAACTGCAGACTGCCTGTATGGTTTCAAGTTCTGTGCTGCTTTCGAGCCTCCAGAATAGAGCTCAGCCTGACATTGAAAAGCTTTGTAGAGGTTGGTCATTCTCTCAAACTTGACAGAGTCATAAATCCAAGGCACTGTGCAGCCAGGCACAAAGTTGTTTTTTTTTTCCAGGATGAGAACACATCTGAAACAACACGCTCAGACAGTATGGTATTATTTACTTACAGCTGAGTTTAGGAGATCGGGTAGCAGCCTCAGAAATTATCCCAATTATTTGAAATTGCAGTATAGTGTAAGAATTCTGTCAAAATAGAGGAGTGCAAGAGGCAGAGTAGTGGGAAAAACTAAGATGGTTTTTTTTATTAATAAAGCAAAATGAACCAAGGCAAGCATTCAAAAATAAGTTACTGAAAACCATTTTATAAACTAACTTTAAAATCTCTTAATAGCATTAGCTTACCTTTTGTTTTGTCTGAAGAAATATATATGAACCAATAATGTTCTCATGAGATTTCATTACTGAAAAGGCTCATTAGAAAAAGCATTAAAATACTAATTACCTCATAAACTATTTAGTTGTGTACCCACTGGGATAGTACTTACGAGTGCTCAAGCTCTTCATAGATCCAGCTAATCAATTAATGCTCATTACAATCAGAAAGAGTATGCAGACTGCAGTATGCCAGAGAAATAAATAAGTCAGAGGTTAGCAAAGAAAGTGATTCGGCTGTAATCGAGCCTTCCTTTGTAACACAACTGTTGTCTGCTACGATTTAATTTTAATCAGCCTTTTTGGTACCTCTGGTAACATGACTCCTCTCGTCTCAAGAATCTCAGCTATTGTTATTGCTCCTCAAAGTACATAATTTATTATGGGAGATACATCAAATGCTACACGGAGATTCAAGTGGACAGGTAGGGTTTTCACTGATACCACACTAACATTACCTGCTGGATGTGTAAAACCAGAGGAGAGGAGCTTGGGGGTGTGTCCTGAGTGGCTTTCTCCATCAAAGAAAAGCAGCAGCCGTAGAGACACAGATGTGCTGCTGGCTGTCCTGCAAAGAAAACCCAACACCAGCCCCTGCCTACCCTACACCAGGGTCAGGAAGGGTCAGGAGATGTCTGCTGGTGAGAACTGGGCTCTCATAGTCTTTTACAAACACTGTGGGGGAAGGGGTCCTGCTTTACTTCCTGATGAGATGGCACATATGCTCCTTCCCCTCAGGAGCACCAGGACTCTCTTCACTGGGTATGGTGGCCCAGTATCAGCACTAGAAGCACCTGGAGGCTGAAAAGAGCCTGTTGGGCTCCTCTCCTTTCCTTCTGCCTTGCCCCCTCCAGGGAAACTCCTGGCATAGTGCTGTCACCATCAGTGTGGATATGGTCCATCACTTGTGATGGTAACATCCCACTAGGAAACAAAGGATGGAGATTCACAGGAGGCACCTCACTACTTCAGGAGCCTCATGACATCTCCTGTCCTGTAACTGGCAGGAGGCTCAACAGAATCTACAGCAGATTTTAAAAAACACCCAAACAAACAAAAAAAAACCACCAGAATTTAAAATCTGTTTAAAGACATCCAGGATTTAATCTTGGTTCCTTATAATCTCCTTCACACCTGCAACTCAAGAAAGCTCCACTTTTGCTTCAGACCTGAAAAGTCCCTGCAGGAAGATCTCACATGCTCCAGAGAAATGCATGTTCATGATTTTTTCACTACGGAGGGAACAAGACAAAAATGGGAGGAAATTTAGGGCTAATTCATCCAGCTGGTCATCACTCAGGCTGCGGTGACCAGGAACCCTAGGGATAACTTTCCTCCTTCACTCCTATAGGAGGAAAGAACATACTGGATGGATACTACAAGTCATAGCTATGTTATTTGGATTTTTGTGGGCAGCATTAAACTAGCATCATGAGTCACATATACCGGTCTTACTAAGGCTAGCATAAACACATTTTGAATTTTAAGCACAGTAGGAAAGGAAGTTTTACTTTCTAAAATCTTTAAAATGAGATTAAGCTACCTTATTTTCTTATTTCTTATTTAAATGAAGGATTTCAGTATCCTTGAACAAGAGCAATTAATTCCTATTTTAATTCTCAATACTGATGTGGTTATAGACCTTTTTTCACATAAACTCTAGATTACCTCTGGGAACTCTGTGTGCAACTAATTCAAGCATTGCTTGGATCAAATTTCCAATCAAACTAATCCACCATTAACATGATTTAGAAGACTGACAAGCCTCAGCAAATTCACGTAGCCGAACAAACTGCTTTTTCTTTGTGCAAATGGTAGTCATCCTAAGCGTTAGTAAGCGCTCTTTGGATAACACACATAGATTTTCAGACATTTATTTTTTTTGGCATTTTAAAGCATTTCAGGAAAAGTGGTTTCTAAACAGAAGATAAGGTAATACGCAAATAAATAGATGGACAAAGTTAGCCAAATAGTTCTAGATAAGATTATGCTTGCATAGCAAAATTGCATGGAATGGAGGAGGAAAAAAGACCAACCATAACCACAGGAAAGAAAAACGGACATGTGTACAAACATGCACACATTAAAACATCCGACCAATAAACCTAGGGCACTTCAGACTGTTAGCTCTCCCTATTACCTACCACTGCCTCTAGTTTGAATGAAGTTCTCAAAACCCCAGATTTTGTACACATCCATATATTAATACTTTGGCAGGATTTTTTAATTTAATAAAATTCCTGGAAGATGAAGTTAGAACAGTATCTGTTACAAACCTCCAAATAAATAGTTTTCTCTCTGACATAGTCACACACTGCACACCAACACCAGCCTGCAGAGCAGCTGCACACGTCCATTAGATGGAAAGCAGATCAGGACTCCCCCCATCCTTACCCTGGGTATCTCCTGGCTGCTTTGTTGGCAGCCAAAACAAAGTTCATGCTTAACCTCATGCTAAGGAGCCTCTGTTAACAGTCGGGGAACACAGTCCATCCTCTTCACATATATTTCTCCTGAACCACAAGCAGCACATAAAGCAGACTCTAGTCAAATCCAGTAATGATGTTAGGTATTTTGGGAAGAAAAAAAAAAAAAGTCAAAAATTTGGCACACTAAGGCGAATGTCATACTTCAGTGTATAGTGGTGTTCTGTCAGAAGCCAGACATATTAAAAATATTTACATAATTTAAAATAATTTGTACAGGTCTAGTAAAGTCTATTTTAGGCTTTGGGCCTTAATAAAAGTATAAACATTTGTTAAATCCCATTGGACTTCATGTGTAACCTTGGCATTTAAGGGCAGTATTGAGGATATGCCATTACTAAACTTTTCATGTAAGTATGAGTGTGAACTGAAATACCAAAATAAAAATATAACAATATTTCTTGTGACTTGCAAACAGTCCTGGACTTTATATGTATTTCCAGATGGGAAACTAAAAATGTACTCTATGTTTGCACGTGTATATTCAGAGGTGGCTTGTAGTCTAATTTAAACATTCCAGAATAATGTGACCTAAATAGAACAACATGAATCATCCATCACTTTCAAAGAAATATCTGTCAGTTTTTCATTATGAATCACTAGGGACAGATACCAATACCTGTCACAAAATTGCTTGTGCTTGTTTGATATGATGAATCAATTATAAAAATCTTCTGATATTATTTTGGGAATTAGAGAAAATAATGCATCCTTAAATATTATGTAATGAATGCCTACCAGAAGCTAAGTTGAAAAATGAAGTCAAATAAAGTTCATACGAGATTCTGGAGCAGTTGTCAAAACACCAGTGTGCAAGAACAAGAGGCAAATATGTACTAAATATTTAGTGTATAAAATGGTATGAATAACCTTCCCACACATGCACTGTAGTCAGAATGCATATAGTCTATACAACATTCTGTAAAACACTGAATATGAATCCTAAATTAAAAAAAATGTTAAAGCCAAAATAAACAAAATGCTTACCTGTCAGTATCAAATTCTGGAAGGGCCTAAAGGAAATTTTGAGATTCAGAAGTAAAAACCAGGTCCTCAGATGATGCAAAAAACATGTAATTCATTTGAAGTCAGCTTATCCAAGTTTAGAGCTGAGGATCAGGGCTAAAGTTGAAAGGTAATCTTCGACTATACCAAAAAATCTTGACTCTGATATTTTAAAGGCAGAGGATTATGAAAATTTTATTTGAGTTCCTTATGGGGCTTGTCTCCTTTCTGAATACTCATTCTGGGAAACTAAAATGGAGAGGAGAAGAGTTACAGTGAAAAGGTGGATGTTTGGTATTAAATCATTTCCAGTGGACTGGACAACAAAAGCTTCAGGAATCCTGTCTGCTTTTTTCTGTTTTACAAAAGCTTTCCTTTTTTTTTTTTTTTTAAACATAATTTTAAGACCAGGCTTTCATGAATGAAAATGTGTATCATGCAGGTAACAATCCTAAATTAAAGTACTTCCCCACTGATATTGTTACTAGATGAAGAATCTGATATTATCCTAAAGTAAGATTTGTGGAACATTTTTTCAATATGAAAAAGAGTAGGTTTCAGAGTGATTTTAATATAAAAAATGGGAGGAAAAAAAAGCACATCCATGACTAGAAGAGGAAGGTATTTCATAAACTGAATTCTATTCCTTAAAAGCCTGACAGTTTTTTAGTCAAATCTTCATGCTAGTTCACCTTCAGCTGGTCAAAGTCCCTGTTCCCCCCGCCTCTGGAATATTCCAGCTATGTCCAGTATTTCACTGCCTTTTTTGTAACATAAGTTCTTTGAAATAAAGGCAACAATCCAAAGCAGAGTAACTTGGACGTGCCCACATTGCCAGAGTCAGTCCCCAGCACATGAGCAACAAACGGAGCAAAGGCAGCTCAGGTCCCCTGGAGCGGCAGCCCATAAAGTGAGCCATGCAGCAGTCAGAATAAAGGGGATACAGAGCGCAGAGGACACAACTAACTATGCCACATCCCTTGCAGTCTGACTACAGAGCACGTTTGGGAAGATTATTCATAGCATTTTACACACTAAAATCTCAGACAAGTTTACTGGCCTGCAATTTGCTAGTAAAAACCAGGGCTGAGCACAGTTTGCTGCATAAGTGTTTCCAGGGTGGGAGACCCAGCCTGTCTCAGTTCTAAAATTACCTCCACTGAACATAAATGAGAAGTTGCACTAATGAACATCTGGAAGACAGCATATATCCTTCCCAGCACTGAGAAGTGTCACCGTCCTTATCCGACAGAAGAAACAACAAATGCTGTGAACATTCCCTCGGACTGCACACAGCTTGTAGCAGGGTTTCAAATATGCCTGTGATCTTAGAAGCAGCTCTGCAGGGGTATTCGTTAGTCCTGGTTTGGATATGGTTGACATTATGTGAAAGTAAGTGCTCTCCTGAGATTTCAGTGAAAGCCACAGTGCCAGGGAAGCTGATCTCACAAGGCTTCCATCATCTCAGATGACAGAAGTCTCAGAAGATCAGTTAATTTTTGTCATTCTGAATCAAAATCTCATCAGTAAAGTTCAGGAAATTTCAGGGTTGTTAAATCCAAACACAAAGCACCACCTTCATTTAGGATTGAATCCTAAATTTGAGCCTGCAACCCCTTTAAGCTTGAGGAGTTCAGCCTTCCCATTCTTTCACTAGTCATGAAAAAACAGTGTATTTCAACAATTTTATTGATATTAGCAATGTTAATATTAACTTGAAAAAAAGTATACATACATTTTTCTCAGACAGAAATTGTGTTTTCTGGAACTGGCAGCCAGAAATTCTTCTGTGCTTGTTTCAGCTCTTCCACTGACAAATTGTGTGGCCTCTAGTGAGTCACTTCAATTTTCTCTCTCAGTTCAACAGCCTGAAATTATTCATTTCACAGGAAGACTACCATAATTAATAAACTAATTCATTAGCTACTGCATAGTTTTCAGAAAATAGTTTTTAAGTCTGTCCATAAAGAAGAGATTTATTGCCATGAGAATTTTTCTTCCAGCTCTTGTGTCCTCAGTGGTTAAAATATGGGGCTGTTGAAGTGTGTAAAACCATCTCCTCCACCCAAAGCCCATCACTTGCCATGAGATGCACTAGCATGTCCCCATCAAATGCTGGGCTTAATGTGCAACAGCCTGAAGCTCAAAACAATTTCTATTATTAATGGATCTTGCAAAAATCTTGGAAAATGAAAGCTGTACATATTCCAAGCAAGAGACTGAAATATATCTGTGTGAAGCAGAATTTCCCTGTAATACAACCATGTTTTTATTTTTACAGCTCCCTTCCCTGGCTTCACTACCACAGGGGCTTGCTTTTACTTGCACCAGGACTCATTGACACACAACTTTACACAAACAAAACCTTTTCTGTAAGGGACAGTTGGGCACCAAACAAATTACCCCGACATTTACAGATGTATTGGACTTAAGTTTCAAAACCTTGTAACACACAAAAGCCAAAAGTTCATCTGTTGGGCTAGATGATAGCTACAGCAAGCAAATATTAGGATTGTATTTCAGTTATTGCTATGGTTACAAAATCAGGGTGGACACTGGGGAGAAAAGGAGAAAGAGAAACAAATCTACAAAAACGGTAAATCCTCTAAGGAACGAGGGTGGTGGAGGAACAGGGAGAAAGAGACAGGGTGAGGGCTGGTGGGTGGGGGAGAAAGCGAGGTCACTTTAACACTCAGCTGAATCAAGGCAAACAAAATAATAAAAATCCAAGTTCTTCTAGGGAAATAGTGCTGATAAGATCACCATGGGATAAAGTGACACAAAGAAAGAAAAATGCAAGGAATTGTTACAACTTGTGCCTGCTAGAAGCAACGCAATTCAAATGCACTCGGGAGAAGCGAGATCAGATATTCGGCACATATTCGCAGCAGCTATGAGTAACTGAACCGCCTTGCTTCTCTAGTGAACTTACTGAGCCACTGACAGCTTAAGAAGAATTAGTTCCTACCCAGTCTAGTACATAATCCAGAATTTAGGCATGACGGGTACAAGGTACTGTTTCAGTAAACAAACCAGAATATGATTATCTTCAGCCATCATGATAATACCTTAATCCACAGCAAGGCACACTGTCTGCAGGCAAAGCTACTGCCCAGGAAAGGTTTTAAAGCACAGATCAAGAGCACACTGAAAGTTTGGCTTTGAGGACTTTAAAACATAAGCACAAATGTAACAGGAGATACGATTTCAGAATAGTGAGTTTTGTCAACAGTTGCAGAAGCATCATGGGTTTTAACTATAAAGCAGTCCCTTCTGCAAAACCATTTCACAGTTACTGATACAAGAAATTTCATCATAACTCTAGATTTTATTTGGAAAAACGTTACTTGGCACATTTTTTTTTCTCTTATGCTGCTTTCATTGCTTTATTGAGAAATACAAGATGAGCAATTGCTTTTGATAGATCTGCAGAGATGCAACATTTTTCTTTCTGCTCATCAGTCTAGAATCTATGCAAAGAAAAGCCTTCTGGCCCTGAAGCAGTATGTGCTGCTCTACAAAAGTGATTCCATTCCCAGCCAGCTTGATAGGAAAACATAGACTTCAAACCCCTTATTCTGTTAAACAAAGTATCTTCAGTCACAAAGCCTGAAGTATCTAAACCTAGAATTTCAGCGGCTCTGATCCTGCCCAGACTGCCAGTGTCAGCCCCTTGCCTGAAATCAGCATGAAAACCTTGCAAACCTGGGCCCAGAGCAGGAATCCAGAGGGATATCCTTCCCAAGGCCACCAGCTGTCCCAGCCACTGCTGTTTGGGCAGCACTCTTTGCTTCCACACCCGAGAGCTGCTGCACTGGCTGAGCCGAGTACCAAAGCGGGGCCGGGATGAGAGCTTACTCCAGCTGCTTCTCGCTTTGCACCAGTTGCAGCATCACAGCTCACGGGCACAGAAACACATGTTATTTGTAAAACAAGGAGCAGCAGAAGACTCCATCCAAACTCAGACCATAATCTGCATCTGATGGAAGCCCTCGATCTTCCTGGCAGAGCCTTTCCCATTTGGCTGGCATATTGTGTTCCTGCAGACGGTGAGATGTGTTTGTCTTAGTTCAGCCGGGTCTCTGCAGACAGCCTGGCCTTTCCTCTGGGATGGAGAGCTGAGTGATGCTTATACTGGGATTTACACAGCCACCAGTAGGATCTGGACCCTTACTTCTAATTAAGTTGAATAAAAATTAGTGCTGATGACAACTGGCTCACTGTAGTTTCTTTCACTTCTCTCCTCCTCTGCCAAAGCTCTCCGGCATTCTTAGGTGTATTAGAAGGTTCAGTTATTTAACTGTTATAATTAGGAACATGCACTCTACCAATGTATTACTTTTCTGGTTAAGTTTTCACTGTTTCATCTGACAGACACTTTAAGATTTTTTTTTTTCTTTTTTCTTCTTTCCCCCCCCCCCTTTTTTTTTTTCTGTTTAACTTAGTAATGATAGTAAACAACAGCCCACAGTCCTATGCACTTCTGATACAGAAATATTTCTGTATATTTCTGAAATACTTTCTTTTCTTTTTTCTTTTCTTTTCTTTTCTTTTCTCTTTTTTTTTTCTTCTTCCATACAGGTTCTGTTAGGATTACAGGCATTGCCAAGCTACACATATAACATTTAATTTAAATTTGTAAAACTACATATCCAGCAAGTGGCAGACAGAAATTTTAAAAGAAAAAATTAACAGATTAAATTGAGAACAGTCTTTTTTAATTCAACTCTTTCATTGCCAGCCTGCTTTTTATAACTCCTTTCAGAGGCTATAAATTTCTGCAGGTAAAGATCAATGCCTTGCAAAATTCAGATAGAACGGCATCAGCTCCATCGAAAAGACCTGCTGTCACAGGCTTCCAGCAGTTCAGTGCACACTATTTATCTTTCACTCCAGCAATCCACGCAGTATTGCACTTCCCAGTTCTAAACCTCCAGTGCTCTGAAAGTGCAAAACCAAGGTGTATGTAGGCAGTATATTAAGGCAAAGGCACCGCCAGCGGTTCCAACTTCATAATACTTTCAGCCTACTAAACCATATGTTAATATGCTACACGTGCAACTCTGCATATTTTTACCATGTATACTTAAGAGCTATATGTTTCCTCCTTTTTCCAGTGCAATATATTTTAGTATAAAACCAATGTGTGTTTTTGGTGGGCAGCACAGGAGTTTTATCCGCTCAACTGTGAATCTAAGAAGAAAGCAGTATTGATTTAGACGTTCACTCATTCATTTACCAGGACAGTTTTAAAGCATTGGGTGATAACCTAATTGAGAGGCATACAGTGAGAGAAACTGAGATTGCTGTGATAAATTAAATCACTTCTGGGATATCATCTACAATACCTTAATACTTGATGGAATGTTCTCCTGAAAAAAATTAAACCAGGAGGCAAGCATCTTGGGTGGCAGAGTGTGGCTTTTCATAAATGCCAGGTGATACAAGGTGATTAAAATACATATTGCTTATTATAGAAACATTACATTAATGCCACACATATTCTATATCTGTGTGTAGAAGTGCTTGTATATCAGATAACGTATATATTTATTGGGCTTCCATTTCCCACTATAAAAAAATTATGAACCAGTCAAGGGTGTGAATCTTTTGCCACCTATCAGCTTTCTTTAAAAAACTGGTGTCACACAGCATCGCTACTGATATTATTTATTCACATGCATTTTACAGAGGCAAATTAAGTCACATGTGTCTCCAAACAGTGTTACGACTCCTGCATGCCAAATTGTGCTTGCCCTGCTCAGGTACACACTGCCATGAGGCCAGTGCCATGAGGCCAGAAGGATCTGGTCTCACATCTGGGTCTCACATTTAGAGGAGCCTGTCCCACGTTCTCTCACATAGTGCTGATACCCTCATGGATTTGGGCACCTGATGAATCAGGCCCAAGGTCCCCTGGACTTCTCCAGTTTCTTCAGTCACTAGCTACAAGCATCTCAGATGACTCTGTCTGGTGTTCGACGGATTCATTCTTCTCGGGGTGGGGCCAGCCAAAGAGAACATAAGCAATGTGGAATGCACCAGCAGTAATAGCATTAGCAGAACTCAGGCAAATCTGAAATTCTTTCCTAATGTAGGACACAGTCTGATAAGGTACTAAGCACCCTCACTTTTAAGTTTTAACTAAGTCACCAGAGTTTGTGAAGTATCCTGTTTTAAGCTTGAGGAAAAGTGAAATGGTTAACAGTAAGAAAAAATATCCTTGTAATACAGATTATTCTGATTTAAAATCAAAGAATTTACATGCAAGAAATAATTTTGTTCTGAATATTTCCTACTTTTTTTTTTTTTTTACTTTGTATTAATACAGAGTATTGTTAACAGATCTATATTCCTCAAAACAGTCATTAAACGAAGGGGCTTTTTACATTGCATGTGTGCTCATACAGAAACAAAGTTTAAAATTAGAATATAGAAATATAAAATATTTTTAAAACCCCAAATTTGTATTTGAAAAGAGGAAAAGTCCTGGAACTCTGAATTATACCTCTTAAGAGTTAATGTGTGCAGATTTTTCTCTACCCTTGGAAGAGTTGCAGAATGGCCCTGAGAAGTAAAGGCTCTTGTTCACTACACCAAATTTTGGAACTGATGGCAATTTCTTCATGCATTAAAATGCCTTCATACCTTAGATTTAGGGACAAAACCTGCTTACCCAGATTAAGAGGTTATTTGTGTTAATGTATAGTTTCAGTTATTAAAGCACAGAATTTTCACCATATGTACCAATAATTTAATCTTGTTTTTAAGTAGCCTCACACTACCAGTAAAAAAGAAGCAGGGGGTGTGGGGAGAGTAAACTACAGAACCTTTAGTCCCCAAAACATATGCCAGTTTTGGATTTATTCAGCCAAGGAGTATTTAGCTTGGCTCAGCTACACTTGCATTGAAAAAACACTTGCCTATTCCAAAAAGTTTTTAACAAGCTCTGCTGCAGATGCTGTTGCCATTTGGCATGTTACCGTCACTGTGTGGTACAGCAGAGAGAACTCTCGACCACAGGTTTTCCTTGGCTGAGGGAGCCGGCATTTTTGGCTATCACTCTTCCTCCGGCCAAATGGCTGCATGTTTACGGAATGTGGTTTTAGAGAGAGTGCTAACAGAGGTTGGGTTAACAGCCTAACCCAGACCAACAGTGAGGTGAAGGCATGACCTACCCAACCTAAGAAATCAGAGGTAGAATAAACTCGTATATGTTGTTGCTCTCAACCCAGAGTCTCTTGTACGCACCATATCTATAGACAAGTAGATATTTTTCTTTGCCTCAGGATAGATGACAACAACTTTAAAGGCTGTACCAGTCATGCAAAGTAGAAATCTATAAAAATATGTGGTTGCTTAATCTTTGTCAGCTTGATTTTGTTCTCCCACTTACGGCAATTTTACCTTGGCAAAATGCCACTGAAAGAAGTTCAATGAAATTACTCCTGTTTTTCACTATGACGAGATATCTTGAAAGGATAAGTAACCTACAGAGTTAAAACTAAAAACTTTTGTCTTCATGTTTCCATTAGTCAGCAGCAAATGGCAGTTCTGAAACTTAAAAAGTCAAAGTGTTTCTACACTGATAACTTGATTCCAAGGATTTAGTCCCAAATACCTCCACAACAGTGCATATAAAGCTGGGGGAAACTTACAAATGTCCACCTGTAGTTTAGTTTGCCTACATTAATCCTATAACAGTACATATGGCTGAGAAGCTTTGACCTTTTAAGATGTAGAACAACTTTAAATAATTTTGGTTTTTTTGTTATGACATTTGACTGGTATAAATAAATTACATTTATCCAAATTCTGACACTTCTTTTTGATGGGAACACCTTTGTTGCATTCCAGAAAAAGAAACTATCCCAGTTATATACATATATATATATAGTTTGGTGTGCTTCTGTGACACACCATACTCCTATCTGGAAAAAAACAAGGACGGTGTACACTCCTTCTGCAGCACCCACTTTATACTGCATCCTTTATGAACTGACAATTTTCTTTAGATCAAGTTGTGCAGCACAGACACCATTAGAGAACCAGCCAGACCATTTGCTTAGATTCTACTGACCTGCACCAAAAATCCTATTTAGCACAGTATGGATCAGATACTTCACCCTTCAGTTCCCTCTCATTGAAAGATCAGTTAGGACTAAGAACATCTTGAAAGTTCATAGACACAAAGGCAATTTACTGCAGCATATTAAAAAAAGAGTATTATGTATGACTAAGAATGAAGTAAGCAGTGTCTGGCTACATCTCCCCCACTGTCTGGGTAACTGGTATGCAACAGCAATATGAGAAATACAGTAATTTCAAAAAATTCTCTTTTTACCATTTTGGCTTCTGAATGCATTGGGGGAACTTGAGGTGAAGCACATGGATTATTGAGGTTCGGCCCTTGCATCCCCATGATGTTGGAGTTCATTGACATTTGTCGCTCCATCTTTCAAAAGAAATGAAAAAAAAAAAAAAAAAAAAAGGTTTGAAAACATCTGGAGACATTTGCAAGAATTTACTCTCAGTTTCTATTTAAATGGACTCAGCTTTATTTCTTCAAGTCATGACTGAGAAAATAACAATCTGTGTCATGAATTGCATATGTGTATGCACGTAGGCGTGTGTTTCATCAGAATCGGCCCTGAAAGCTCACAGCCAATTATAAAGAAAGGGGTTCTTTAATAAACAAATGTAGCAGCCACCCAGGTTTGTGCTTTTTTGTAATGATTTTCTCCCTTCCAGTATAACAACACTCAGAGTTAAGTGGTTTTAAAAGCATCACTGTATAAAATTGTAGCTTCCCCTCCCAGTGCAGCCCAACTTAGCTTGTTAAAAGCATAAATAAAAATCTACAGTCTCAAGCATATGGAAAACAAGTTGGCTGTTTTTCCTTCACTCGGACTGCTCAGCTGGGAAGACTTTTCCACATGTCTTGTAAGGGAAGTTTTCATGCAATGCTGAGATAGCAAAAAACAAAGCAAAACTTCTGCTGGCTGTTCACCGCCCTTTCTGCAAGCTAGTTTCACTAGGCTGGGAGGGAGCGATACAAACAAAACCTAATGGCAGTAAATCCTCTAGAAAATAATTTTCTGGAGGGTATTCCCCAAAAAGAGACAAGCCCTGCACACTGCTAGGCCTTGTCAGGGGTGGTAAAGCAGGGTTATGGTCCTGCTTCCAGAGAGAGCTGAGCATCCCACCTTGCTTTGAGCCAGTCTGCTCAATCTTTGGCTCTTACAAAAAAGACACTTTTGGGTCCTTCTGAGCAATTCAAGCAGGGGAGCTATTTTTTTGTGCCCTGTGGTGAAGTCCTGTCTCCCACCCTCCACGGTGCCTGCAAGAATGGGTGCTGGGCTTTGGGGAAATGTGAATATCTTGCTGCCTGCTGGCAGGGAGAGGCTGCCAAGGGCCCCTTACCCTTTCTCCATGGTGCAGGAGCAGCTCCCACTGCCATTTCCCCTGCAGCCCTTTCAGGAGTGCTGTGGGGCAGGGGGAGCAGCCAGTGCTGACAGGGTCTGTCTCGCCTCCATGCTCATATCTCCAGGGCTCGCAGCCAGAGCACACCTGCACGTCTGCAAGTAAAGCTGCCCAAAGGGCTCCCCGGCTGCAGACTGAAGCCACTGAACCTACACTGTTGCTGGATGTTTGTTGCATTTCAGGTTCCTTGGGAATCATGCCAGAAAAAAGCTTCCCACAATGATAGGTCTTACGGGTTTTTTTGTTAAACTTCCTGATCGATATTCCAGGAGAGCCTTATTGACAAGTTAATAATTAATAACTTATTCATGACTGCTCAAATAGCAGCCAAACCTGAATCTTTGTATCCCTGTGGAGTGTTTCCCTTGATCCATAAAAGCCAGAACAAGCAGTGCTTTTCTCCCATCCACGGTCAATTGCTCTCAAGTTTGTCTTGCAAACTGAACACAGTGAAATGAAGCAAAAACTTCTTTCTCCAGCCTCTCTTCCCCACGTCATCCTTGCTTTTCTCCATCCCTAACCTGCCCAAACGTCTTCTACTGAAGAGGTTGAAATCAATTAAAATTTGAAGTTACAATTGTAAAGCAGCCCTTTGGCTTCCATCAGATGTGAAATATTCCAGTCCCTCCAGAAATGGCGAAAGCTGAGCAGCAATTGTTACTTAAGTAAGTGCCAATTAACAGGCCTGAAAAGTAAATCACATTTCTTTCTTGTTAACTGGTTATCTCCCACTTGGAGTTCACTGGCATAACTTATATACATTGCTTTTCCAGTTTTTTTCTGAATTCAGAAAAATCTTTTTGTTCCAGCACAGACATACTGATCTCACCTACATGAACAAGTATGAGAATCACAAGCTGTAGTCTCGTCTAAACTGCTTCTAATCACTCTCCCACTAATTAGCATGCCATTGACTTAATCAGAAATACTCGTCTAAGGTGAAGCACCAGAAAAGTCCAGCTTCCTTAACTTATTACACTGGGTTTTTACAAAATCCCGCAGACTTCCCCAGATTCAATCTCCTTAGATTGAATCAAACACAACACAACTTCCCACACTGCAAAAAAGCCAAATCAGAAAACTTACAGGCATGAGTACAGCAGAAGATCCTGGCATGGTAGGGTTGGGCAGGGTGCCGGGCATAGAGGCAGGCATAGGCTGTCTTTGTCGGTTGTGTAGGTGCAGTAGTGAAGACAGAGAACCTGGGACAGGCCTAGAAGAAAGGAAAAGAAAAGAAAGCTGTCATGGGCTGTGGAGACTAAAACAAGCCTTACCCTGCCAGCCACTGTTAGGCACAGGCAGCTCCAGACAAGCAGGCATGGCTAAACCAATCCAGATTTGTCCTTTCCTGCATAAATCAGTGCATAAAGTTTTCAAGAAGATGAATCACCTCCCTTCTTCTCTTTATCAGTTAAAGCACCAGTGTAGTTCATCTGATATAACATGAATGTAAATGTATCAGCTGGTCTCGGTCTGAGCACCTCTGCATGGTATAGTGGCTAGCAAAAGATTTTCTACAGACAAACCAGAAAAATCTGCTGGCATTAATGCACTGCTGTAAGTTTAGGAACAAAAATATCTGTTTGACAGTTTCGCAGAATAGAACAGAAAATTAACCTTAAGTTAATTTTGAAATTGTATCACCTGCAAATAAGCTACTCTAAAATGAGGATTTCAAATCACTCTTGATATTCTCTCCTGTGAAAATCTACCAAGCCTTTGTTCCAAAGCAGGATTACTAATTTTACCACTTAGCACACCACCAGGACAAAAAAGGGGGGAAAAGGTAGAAATAAAATTAGGAAAACTATATTTAGATTAAGCAGTTTATGAAAGCAAAACATATGGGCTACAGAAAAGCAGAGTGAATTACTTTGGCAAAAGGGGTTCAAAAGATTTAGAAGGATTTTTTTTAAGTACAGCACAGGGAAAACTGCATGTGAGAAAGCAGGCCCACTGACAAAAAAGAATCATAAAATTAATGGATTAAACAATTCTGGGACTACACTTTGAAAAAAGCCTTTAAGAATGTGGCCTTGAAAATTATGTTATCGTTTTTGTTGTTTTGGAGTTTTTTTAGTTTTTAAGAAAGTGTGAGTTGCTTGAAGTTTTAGGTGAGTGTAATTTGCTACCTTTTCAAGCTTTCAAAAAGCTTGAAAATAAAGTTTTCACGTACAGTGCCCCAACAAACACTGACAGTACGAGTAGGTGTGTTAAATTCTCAGAGAACAGAATGCTCTTCTGTATAGCACATGGTTTAGACTGTTTATTGGGGAAGAGAGTTGCCCCTAAAGGGACGAGATGGACTGGAGAAGAGGGTGCATAATCTGGGAGTTTGAAGCGCCTCTGCAGGGGCTATAATGGAAAAAGTCTGAGATGTTTAGAGCCTCTAAGCATCATGGTTGATTTAAAGCCTTGGCAGAAGCATCCTTTGCTTCAGTGATGAATACACAGCTAGCCATAAAAGCCTCAAAACTGGGCTGACCTGGTCAGGGGAAGCAGAGTCATAACCTTAGAAGAGCAAGGGGTAAGACTATCCTGCTTGGCCTGAACTGTGTCACATCAAATGATGGGGCTTTATATTTTGCCCCTCCAATTGCAAGTGGTACTGGTAACCATGAATACTGTCAACCCTCCCCTAACTTTAGCTGTCACTTCCAGTTATCTAACAACATGCAAAAAGCTCAAAGTCTGTGAGCAGTGGGATTCACAGGCATCCAGTGTGGAGGACGCCACATCCAGGGCCCCAAAGTGTAGGTGTCTGTCAAATGGCAAAATCACCTTCTGACATACAAGTCACCTTATTCTTTGCCAAGACTTCAAACAACCTCATCCCCTTTTCTTTAAAACTTCCCAGTATTCCCCTTCCTTGGACTTGCGGTCCTTCAACACTCGTCTCTTCAACCCTGTTTCCCTAGAAACATTTCTAACCTAACAAATGCCACCTCAAAATCCTTGCCCTGACAATTCCCTCATACTCAGACACTCTGCTCCTCCCACCCCTCTGCCCTCAGCTGCCCTCTTTTAGCAGCTGCACACAACTGAACCCATCCTTTTGTCTTGGTTCTCCATGGAGAGAAAAAGCCTGTGTTTTGAAGGATGTTTTAAAAATCCTCCCAGACACATACAGTACTTATTCAGAAGGGGAAGAAAGAAACCCAAAAATAACAACAAATGTATCTCAGATACAGACAAGTTCTTCCTATTCCTCCCGATTATCTGCTGATGGAGGAATACGATGTACTTATGTCTTCAAATCACCTCATAAAAACTCAAGATAACATTTTCCAAATGTGGGGTATAATCCTGTGAGAGAGTGCAGTAAGTTCTGTGAGGGAACATGAATGAATTTCTGGGATATGTGGCTCAACAGTCAGCTCAGCACACGGCTAAGCCTAGGGAGCTGCGGAGATGGCATAAGAGGAATTGATACAGTGCAGGAAAAATGAGCTCAAAAAATATACTCAAAGTACACAGACCTTGACCCATTCTACTGTCCACTTAAACTCAGCTGCTCCATGTACCAGCACTCATTCACACACGAGGACTTGACAAATCAATAGGACAGGGTCAAAACAGCGTGAGAAGCAGATTCAGTTCTCTTTTGAAAAGAAAAAAGCTAATAGATATCAGGTTGAATGTGAGGAGGAGATCTCAGTTTCATTTTTAGAGGCAGTGGTGACCCCAGCAAGCAGGGTCCACTTCCCACTGGCCCATATTCAGAACTACTGCCCTACAGAGCAGCCGACAACAAACCCCAACAGGTCATCTCTTCCTCATGCTTTAAAGGGCACATGCCAGATGGAAGGGCTGGAGCCCCATGCTGGGGCATTCGAGGGCCAGAACAGAGTGTGCTTCAGCTGGGGATGCGCATAGGGTTTTCTCCCAGACAGCAGGCAGGGGGAGTGGGGAGGAAAGGAGAAAGCACTTGTGCACTCTCCTGCCTGGCCTGGAATGAGGTGTGCACCCAGCTGCCCACTCAGCTGCCCTCTGAGTCCTCCAGCTCAGGTGTGTGGGAACTTAAATCTGTGGAACAGAATCTATGGGAATTGCACAGGCCAGAGTCATGCATTCAATAAAAATACCTCTTGAGTTTTCAGTGGGGTCAAAGTAAAACTAGTACCACAAAAAGAGCCCCCCCACACCTTTATTCAATCTGAGAGTGCCCTACATACAGACCCTTTGTACAATTCACCAGTTTCATAATAAGCTTAGGTGTTAGGCTGTTTGACAGAAACTTATTTTGGCCTGACCTATACAATTTGTGCAAGCGATTCTCAAGGGACTACAGGGTTTGGGTTTTGCTTATATTTTCCAGAGCCAAAAAAATCTCCAAAGTTGCTTTAATGAGTTTGGGAATATGGGGCATGGGCAAAAGGGAATTATTGGTATTTATTAAAATGGCAAAGAAGCTTCCTTGCTGTCCCCAATTTTACCTTTAACAGTGTTTCGTTTTAGAGGAAAAGCACATATTTTACTCTTAGCTAGAGGGGAAAAAAAAATCTTTAGTTCTTCAGGTATTTTTTCTTACTACACTCCTGCTAGTCTGTTCCTAAGTCTGTTTTTTAAGAGGTGCAGAGCAGTCAGAGAAGCCTTGCACTTCAAGGTTGAGCCTCTGTTGAAAAGCCTGCAGCACTCCTGCCATTGATAAAAGTGCTACATAATGCACCCCAGCTTCCGCCCTCCCATATCAGGGCAACTGACATTGGCCAGTACTCATGGATACTTCCATTGCTCCTACACTAACACAGGTCATGGATTTAGCACGTGCTCCTACATACTCATTCTCACAGAGTTCAGGGAGTGTGTATGGCACAAAAATGCACAGGCTGAGATACTCAATTTGTCTAAGACATCTCTTCCAAGAACAACGCAATCTCTTTTGTTGTTGCTTTCTATCTGGCAGCAAAGAAAGTCAGTGAGAGTTTATAATTGTCATTTTTAATGGCAGACATATTGAATCCGCTCCTCTCTTTGTAAATGCTGAGGACGTACTGCCTGCAGCCCGTCAATCAGTATTGCTGACTGGGAGATTTTCATTCCTTGGCACCTGTGTTGCTTAATAAATAGGGCTGTTGGGCAAAGAGCCCATAGATAAAGGTCATATAAGACAGAGAACTGATAGATGCTTAACCTCACTGAAAATATGGCTACCTGTGGAATTTTTCCAAAATTTAAGAATTTTTATTGAGTTCTAGCAGAAACCTGCTGCTGAACACGATGGGGTCTCGGTCAGCATTTGAATGTTGTCTCTTTGGGTGTACATGGCCTGGATAGTCAGTGTTACCGTGGCCTAGTAAAACGCCACACGTTAGCCAAGCTGCTCCAACTGACCATGTTGGCTCTTCTTCCTCTGCATGGTCATGCTAACGCAGTGAGTCACCCTTATTAACATTTAAACAGATGGGTGGTACCCTGCTAAGCCATGGTGAGTCGACCATGTTCCATCATATGACTCTACTCAATGATTAAAGATAATTCCTCAAATGCAATCAAATATCTAGGATATATACCTCAGTGTGTGCCTCCTTTATTAATACCAAATACTCTGTCTGATATGATGCAATTGATTGCCTGACGACTAAACACTACACTCATCTATTAAAAGACGAGGCTTCTCTTAACTTGAAGTCTTCAAGGACAATTTCAGCAGATGTTATTTAAGGTATCACTGCAGAATGTTTTCTGTTATGCTAAAGCACTCTGGGTCAGCGGGTCTTACCACGACCTCTCTCTTGCTTCTTACTCCCCTGCACGTAACATTCATGCAAGGTCATCAAGGATACCTACGTCACAACCCTGTTTGTTCCATTTCATCTAGCTCTGGGACGGAAAAAGTCTAGCCAGAAGTGTACTGAGTTGCACTGGAGTAAAGGAACTCGTCTCCTGACTTTTCATAGCCTTCAGACCCAGCCAGCTCACACCAGAGCAGCCCACAGGTGGCTGGTTGTGCTGTGGAAATTTGCCGTGTCAGGTCAGCACTGGCTGAGGGATTTCTGTACCACACTGCTGTCAGACAACACACTTGATCAGACTTTCATCATTTATGTGTATGTATATACATATGTATAAACATGTATGTTATCTACATATTTATTACAAAAGTGCCTAGAAGCCTTGGTTTAAAATACATGCGTGAGGTGAAATTCTGCACCAGAAAGCTTGGAAATCAAGGGAAAATGAGGGAGAGTGAGCAGAAGCAATAGGGAGACAGAGGTGAATAAGGCAGCAAAGATACCGTTATGATCAATGCAATGAGGAGCAGTCACTGCATTCCAGTAGCCTTGACCCTTTCAAGGGATGTCAGTATGTGCATGTGCTTTGGGGGGCTTTCAGGCTGAAGCCCCCAAGTGGTCTACCATACTGAGAATAAGCACAGCTGGCTGCAGTCTACCCTCTGAAAGTCTCACTGACAGCCAGATACTGTCACAATTAAACTTGTCATTGCAGAAAGTAAGTTTCCAGGAGCATGTGTTTCCACCGACGAGCTGCAAGCTGCTTTTACAGCAGCTACTGCAGCCAAAGTACCTGGCCCAAGAACTGTCCTGGGCCTTCAATATTTAAATAATTCAGTCAGAGGCAAAGACATGGAGGGAATGTTTTAATCTGAGAAATGTGTTCTGACTGGAGGGGCTTCCTCATTTACTGCTTGTCTGCTGTTTTTTGATCCACACTGCCATTATTTAAACCTATCAGTTTAACTAGAGCTTTCGTCATTTGAAATGATCCATTATTTCCCACCCTCAAAGTAGGGAAGTTCTGTCTAGTTTCAATTTATCCATTTGTCATTCAGAGGAGGAAAGAAAAAATAAACACAAGGGAAAGGAACAACAAAGCATCAGACCAGCACTTGGAATACCTTGCATAGTTGCAAGGGACCTCACCTGACCTGCTGTATCCCATGTTTAATGATGTTTTAATCACATCACCACCAGAGAGCCAAGCTTTCCAAGAAGTGGGAGGTTTGTGTCACCAGGATTTTTCAGAGAGCCAAACCATATTCAGGGGAAAAGAAAACTGGCATCTAGAATTCATGGCTCCCTGCCAACCTAGCAAAGATCCTTGTTTGTATTTCTCAGACAATTCAGGCATCTGCATGATGTGGGCAGATTATTATTATCAGTAGCAGACATTTATACTGTGGTGGTGCCCAAAGGTCCCAGTCAGGACCAGGACCCCATTGAGCCTGGCACTGTACAAACACAGATAAGAGACAATTCATACAGAGCGTGTTTACATTCTAGGGACACAAACCAGATGAAAAGTAGAAGAGGGAGATAGAACACACAAGCAAATAAATATGCTAAGGAACTGGAGACAATTTAGAGGCACAACTCTGGTTGCCTTTTTGTTTATGTTTTTTATTTAACTGGTATGCTCAGAAATGACAGGACTGAGGAAGTTTGCAAGAGGAAGGGAGTAACTGAGACATAGGAATGGCAACACTCTAGAGAGGGAAAACTGTGGCTCATAACTTAGAGGATTTGGGAAGCATCCAGTCAAAGCTACACTTTCTGTAGAGATTTTTAAAAATGGAGTGTGCATGTATCTTCATATACTTTTTACCTTTAGGTATTTTCCCAGTATTGGACAAGTTGAGATTTCTGCCTGGGAAACAGAAACCAGCTGATGGTACAGACACTGGCAAAGCGAAAGTGATGCTTGACACTGTAATGAGAAACTGCTGGACTGAGATAAGGCTAAGCTTGCAAACGTCTTAAAGACAAGAAGCTTGATTCAGAAGTGAAGGTAAAGCCCATGTAAGTGTCTCAGAAGAGCTGGCACAATTAAGGTAACAAGCTACACACTGGCACAGAGGAAGAAGGAATTCAGCAACAAGCATTACAAAAGGAGCCAGATGCAGCAGACAGATATGAAATTATATAGAACAGAATTCAAAAACAACTAAAGAGATGTTACTTCTCAATTCAAATATCCCTCAATGCCACTTGAGGAGAAGCTGCTCATTGGAAACAATGCAACTCCATCAGAAGTGCATTCTCCATCAATCACTTGCTCTAATACATAAGGACAGAACACCCAAATGAAGGGAAGGAATAAGTAAAACAAACAAACACTGGAGAATGGATATATGTACACAGTAAAACACTATCATCTGAGGAAAAATGCCTTCAAAATTTTTTAAAAATTCTGTACTTTTCACCTGAGCTTGTAGGAGAAAAGCCCCACTAATCAGCAGGCCCATCATGTATTTAGTGGGCCAAAGTATATTTAAAGTTTTAGTAAAGGATAAATCTTGCCTTTAGAAACTCCAGTTGTGCTAATGCCACCTATATTTCCTGAACACATGTTTAAGGAACTTCTGCAAATTCAGCACAAGTACAAGGACCAGCAGGTCCTTGGAAGCCTCACAAAACCCATTAACATTTGCCTTTTGGCTCTTACAGGTCTTAGAAACTGCTGGTTTCAATCTTTCTTTCCCTCTAAATATTTCACTGGGTCTTATTGCCTGACCCATTACAAGAAAAATAAGAAAAGCTAAAATGGTTTCTTAGACTACAACCTCCTTGGAGAAGTTTATGTTCTGCACAGTGTTATGCACACAGCTGGAACTCACAAATGATATGTGAAGGATAATGGCATAGTTAAAGCAAAACAGGGAAATGCTGCAAAAGGCAGGTTCACGGATTACAAAGAACTTGCCCATATAAAACCACATTCTTGCATTAAAATAAGAAAAAAAAGAAGTGGGATAAACACAAAAAACTGCAACATAAATATGATTTGATCACAAAAGCAAGCAACGATGTCAAACTGATTCCACTGTCACTGCAATCTCTCAGCTCAGACAGAACCAGGGCTAGTTCTTCAGGAAAATAAATGATTTTGCAGCCCCACAAATAAAGTTGTATAATTTTTGATTGAAAAAATAGGTAGCTATAACACACAAATACATCAAATGGCAGCTGACTTAAACCCAGGAATAATAATGGCAATAAAGCTTACACAAACACTTTTTAACATGACCATTCTTTCTAAAATATGAGCTTAGGATTCCAGCCTGAAAAGCAAAATCAAGAAAATTTGAAAAGCTGAGGCTCACTGAGGAAAAATATCAACAGGTTAAACAGTTGGAAAGAAACCTACCTGCAGCATCCAGATAAAGTGCCAACTGAACACCAAGTAATTCCTCTACCAGGTTTGGGTTATCTAAAAGTACTGGAGCCCTCATTTGCTCAGGTGACTCCTTTCACACCCATGTTATAGCAGTGCAAATGGATTTTATTTGACCTTCACAACTTTGCATCTGAAAGAGACAGTAGGTTGCAAAAAGGATGGCGAAAGAGCACATTTTACTCTTAAAGGGCTGAGAGGGTCTTCAGAAAGCTCTCACTGATTACTGACTGCCAACTGATGCCTATACTGGAAATAGGATAAAACAAATTTCTCAAAATTGTCTTTCTACTTACCCTTATTATTTGGACCAGTGCAATTTAATAGAAATACTAAGATAAAAGAGCTCTGTAAACCCTCTTTATAATAAAAATGGGAAAAAAAATCTTTTTGAAGTGATTTATTTTTCTTTTTCTTTTTTCCTTTTTTTTTTTTTTTTAACTTCCCAAACAATGCAGAAGTTTGTCTCTGAAAATAAGATGGTGAATTACAGCAAAGTTATGAAAACAAAGAACCAACAGTTTCTCCAGTGCAGGCTTGTTACCATGAGCTAATAATTCCAGACTTTAAGCAAGCTGAGCCTCTTTTTTAATAACTGCATGCCTCTAGGCAAAGTATTTCTACTAAAAATTATTGAGGCATGGAACAAGGCAAGGTGTGTGAGCTAATGTTGGATTGTTCAGCTACTAAACCAACTCCTATAGCAATGAGCCTGCACTGAACTGACAGATTATTTCTCTGTATACACTTGTATAAACATACTGCTTAAGGTCGAAATCTGTGTAAGCTTTCTTTTCAATTAAAATGTCAAAGATGACAGCACATGTTTTCACTGTCCTTCACAGGATGATGGATGCTGCAGCAGCAGTTTCATGCCCCCGTGTTTCAGAGATGTTTGCTTGCCTGGGTGTCTAAGAAAGATGTACTTGCTGATGTCTTCATGTGCCTGCAGGCAGACAGGACTGCTATACTAATATTTTGGGTGGCTTTACCTCTCTTGACTTTTTCTTCCTCAACATTGCCCCCGTGGGGCCCCACACCCCACACTGTAGAAGTTAGAGCGGAAAGGTTGCTGTGTACAAAGAGGTTGGAAAAAGGGTCCTGCATTAATTAATCAAATTAAGATTGCTACCTAAGTGAAGGTTTTAAACTGCAGGCCAGTTTCTGGTCGTGGCTTATTCAGTTCAGGTCCCTAACTTAGGTCACCGCAGAAAACAGCTGCTGTGGGTAGTGAACAAAAAGACAAAGCAGACCCCAAAAGAAGCTTCCAGCAATTGAAACATAAAATAACATTAATTAAAAGGTGATTAATCTGAATCTTTTCATTCCTTCAGCTCCATATTAACAAACTAATAAAACTGTAACCATCAGTTTCTCATTCATGCTCATCAGTCTAGAGCTTGTACAAAGACAGTGGCTCCAGGCATTGCTGAGCCTCAAGACCATGTGCCAATACAACTCGCAGCACATGCAGCCACAACGCTATGGTGGGGCATGGAGCAGAGATCTGATTACAGTTTATATAAAAAATAGACTGACTAAAGAAAACAGCCTAAATAAGAGAAAACCAGTCCATCATCTGCCACTGGCAGATTCAGTCTGCCTCCTGCTGACAAGACACAAGTCTTCTGTATCCACTATGGAAAGCAGAGTTTGCTCTGGTTAGCAAAGCACAGTCACTAATGAAGACAGTACGTAGATGAATACACATGTGAGATTGTTTATTTACTGAGATTTAAATTCTACACTCAACACTAAAAATACTCTATACTCAACACTAAAAATACTATAAAAGTAACACATACTGTAGAAATCTTTAAGAAAGGTGTTATATAAAATAATTCTACATGATTTCCTAAACAAAATAGGAAATAAGCAAATTTGAAAATTAGAAGCCTGAAAAACTCTCAGATGATATATGACACCAGTAGCAGATCAAAATCCAGCTCTTAACCCTATCCTTTAACAAGAATACCAAGGAGAAACCCTGCGCTTTTAAACGCTCATTTCCTCCCAAGCACTTCTGCCATCAGCACATTGTTCCTGCAGCACCAACCTCTCTCTACAGCCTAGAGGACAGTTAGCACTGCCCACCATGGTCACAGCCTCAAATATGCTCAGGGTCTCAAAGCTGCTGGTTGTTTCAGTGGGTGGCAGTGGGAGAGGAGGCAAAGGAACACATACATGAGGGCATACTCTCAATTATTTGTTCAGCAAGTCATCTCCAGGTGTAAAAATACTTTAATGCTGCCAAATAGCTACGTATCTTCAGTGACCCTCTTCCCATTCCCAATCCACTTCACTGATTCCCTTCAAACTTTCATGAAGATCAAAATGAACATATGCCATTTCTTGGGAGGAACCTTTGCACACGCTTCATCTCTTAAACATGCTAAAAATCCCAGCTGACAGCTATATTAGTACAAATGAGAAGCACAGGGAAGAGGTGAACCTCAAAGCACACAGAACAAAGTCATGGAGAACTGCTGCAGCTGTACTTCAACAGAGCTCAGCTCCAAGCCAGTGCTGTTTGCTCTCGTAATTTTAAGGATTCACACTGCCTTCTCTGCTCATCTCTCACTGGAAGATATCCACTGATTGCGAGCATCAGTCAAAGAAACAGGAATCAAAAGCGCAGTTTTTACAGAGCTAAGGCAAATTACACTGAAGGGTGGAAATCATGGTAGCTGCTATTTACTAATAAATTCACCTAGCACAATCCCCAAGAAATGTGTGCTCCAGAAATGCCCCATGACAACAACAGAAGTGCTACAGGTAGTGGCTGTGGGAGATTTTGCTGATACAGGCGAGCAAAGGTTTCCAGCAGCACGCAAAGGGAAGCAAGGATAGCAAATAAAAGCCATTGTCCACTCGTGTCCAGCCACAGATACCTGGGAAAATTTCTCTGTCTACGCATGCATGCATGCTAAGAGACACAGCAAAAAAGAGCAGGCATTGAAGAAAGGTTATTTTATTCTACCAACAAAGTGTACATTGTCATCATAATTCCCAGTCACTATCCATGCCCACTCCCTCTCTTTTAAGTACTGGTTCAAGCAGGAACCTGCAGCTAATTTTGAGGTTGGGGTTCATTTGTTTTCACATCAATGCAATTAATTTCCAGTGGAAAATGCATCTCAGCCATTCAATCAAAACAGGCCTAAAATAATTCTGAAAAGCTCATCTGTCTCCAATCTATATAATGTTTTAAAAATTGGATGCATGCCCTGCAATAACATTGCACTTCAGAAAGCTTAAGGCTCTAAACTTGTGGGTATCAGTTACATTGAAACTGCAGTAAATTAAAACATCCAGTTTCTGGTTTGCATTGATTTATAAATATCGACAAAACTACTATTGCAGTCATTACCACTTTGGGTGCTCCAAGCTGAATTTTCAACAGCTCAGGGTTATTTTCATTCTTATTGTGGCTACAGTAGCCTTTCAAGTTATTGATCAAATTTCAGATAACATGTAAATCTTAAATCTTGGTTTAAGAAATATGCCTACAAACCAGCAAATATACATGAGAAAAAGCAGCAAGTCTAAGTGACCAGTAATGCAAATACCAAAGCACACTTTTTTTTTACTCTCTAGCTTAAAGAAGAAAGGATAGTTAATGTTATGAAATGTTCTAAATAGAAGCAGGTGGAAACTGAATAAAATATTAAAAGGTAAGTATCTCTGAGTTGTTTTTTTTTTTTTTTTTTTTTTTAACCAGGAATTTTTAACCAAGTTATCTTTTGAATTATTCTTTAAAATGAGACAATCAATATTCAAAAATCGTATTCAAAACTTTTCCCCTAAAAATCTTCCCACATTAGTCTGTCTGGTGATCTTCAAAACATGCTTATTTATGACTAAATTACTGTTGAGGAAATATAAACCTGAAGAAAAAAAGAGATCTCATGACCTGCAGCTCAGTTAACACAATCATTTGAGAAAACAAGAATAGAATGAATACATCAACAGCAAGAGAGCCAATTCTCAATGGTGTACAGCACACAGCTTTGCCAAAGACAATGGATTTAAACCAACTGGGAACCCCACTCATACACACACATGCACGCACACTCCATAAACAGACAGTATATAACATGCACTACATCCAGTTGTAAAACAAGCTTCGACACTGATCCGTGTCTGATGCTTCAAAAGAAAACAAAAATCCTCATCTTCCACTTTGACATCTGTGGACTGCTACCAAGTAAATTCTCCTGTTCCCTGGTGGTGATTAGCTTACGAAGTGAAGCAGAGGGATCTCCATAATATTCACAAAATTCCTCCTGAAAGCACTGGCCAAACTCTACCCTTACTCTTCTTGATACCATCACTGGAGCCTATGCTGATCTGCAAAGCACCTTTCCACTGTCCAGTTCAGCCTATTGGCCTTGTGCAGCACATACTGTTGAGTCGAAAAAGATGAGGAGAGGTGGCAGATGTTCTTTTGGGCACGATGCTCTTGCCATTAAGTTCACAGGAGTGCTGCTCATACATTCATTTACAACAGAATGAGACCCATAAAAAGGCATGACCCCTATGAAGACATTTTCCTAAATTATACCCTGTATACTGACTTAATGCCTGCTAATGACATGCTACATCACACTATGAAAAGAAAAAGATTATTTTACATATTTACCTCCCAATTTGTACAGATGTGTTTGGTTTACTGCTTTGCAGATGGGGTTTTTCTGTTTGTTTGTTGTTTGGAGGGTTTTTATTTTATCTTTGTCTTGAAAGAAATGCTGTCTTAAAGAGGAAATATTCCCCCAAACCAGAACTTTGCACTGAAGATTAAAATAATCTTCTGCACCAGTTTAAAGTAAAGGGCTTAATGGTCAGTAGAGAGTCATGTAGATAAAGCTCAGGTCATCCTGCCAGCTTCCAAGAGTCTGCAGTATAAACTAACACACTGCTAATTATTCATTTAATGTCTTTACATGAACCATAAGTGTTCATGCATACTCCATGAATAGTCATGGTTTGAACTGTTTCTTTCTTCCTCCACTTTTTTCCCTTTGATAACTGTCACATTGGTACAGTGCTTTTACTACAAAACTGCCACGCCAGACAAGTAAAAGAGCAGCATTACGATCAGCAGGGACAAAAATTGAGTCACGTGAATTTTGAAACTCTGTGGGTACTGGACAGCTTTAAGATATTGTACCCCACGGTTCTCAACACAAAAATTCATCAAGGAGGAAATGATCTTTGCATAAAGTACTTCAAAAAGGCCAGGGTGACCAAGCTAGAAGGTGCTCTCTTGCTGCATTTGCACACTTGAAGTAATGCCACGGATCTAGACGTGGCCTGAGTCTCCTGTAGACACGCAGGACTGAAAATGCCCTCCCATAAATACAAGCATTGTTTCAACTCCCACCAACTCCCAATGCTACAAAACCCCAAATCCAAAGTTCCACTTTTCAGTGAAGTACCACTATAGCCACCAGAATCAACCGCAGCATTTGCATCAAGAGTTTCCAGATTTAAACTCTGGGAACGGGTAAGCTGGAGCTGTCAGTGGAAAGCCTCTGACAATACAATTTGTTTGTCCTGCTGGCCTGACAGTCAGTGCATGCTGACATTCAAGAAACATTAGTTGGTTTTGTAGGTTTTTTCCTTTTTTTTAACTGCTTAGAGCAGTTGGAAGGGCAGAGGAAAAGGACTCTCAGCTTAGGGAGGGGACAAAGCAGATGAATAATGGAAATGTGTCCTTTTCCAAATGTCTCCTATAAAATAAGTGTTTGTCCCACCTACCCTGAGACACGTCAATACACTGCAGGTGAACATGTTAAAAAATGTTAACTTTTCCTAAATAGCTAAGTGGCAGCTCCACTCAGTTTACACTATCATATCTATTCAATTTAGTCACAGGGAGCCAGACATTTTACTGATCTGGTTAAAATATCTCAACAGTCACATAAATAGACCCAGTCAAAGCCTGTTGCATCACCTGCGTTTATTTTTTACTGTTAATATTTAGCAATGGAAGAAAAGATACAGATCTGTGCTCTATACACTTGCCATCTCCAACAGTATGATCTCAGCTCAGAGAGCAGCAGGAATTTGCACAGCAGTGAGTATGGCTGATTTCCAGGGGTCGGAAGCCATGGCTTACTCACTCCACTCCACATTTTCTGCTGTTGTCCTACTTCATTTTTTTTTAATTGGGAAAGGCAAATATGATGAGCATAAAGAATAGCAGCAAAGTCAGACTGCAGATCAGCATGTTTGTATTTGATTTTCCCCTGGCCTCTGTATTTTGTGAAGCATGGATTTAGATCTTGTATTAGCCTATCAGATAACATGTCCTTAAAATGGCTCATACATAAAATTTGACGAGAAACTAAGCATTTAGGAATACATGTACCTTTAGACCAGAAATCTGCCTTTATCTCTCACTATAGCAACAAACTATGTGAATCGACAACATTGCACCTCATATAAATCTGACCCAGTCCATGCAGGATATGTAACAAAGGTAATCTGTGACTTGAGAAAAGAAAACGCAGCAGACACTTTGTATTTGGCAGACACATACAACCAGCTGTTTATTCTTCAGTTTGTGGCTATACATCTACTGGGACATCCCCCACCCCTGTAAACCTTGCTTAGCTCCTGGTCTTATTTCCAGTGTAGATTTAACCCTAAGTTAGGGATAAGCAGTGCTTGGGAATTAAAGTTAAGTGTCATTTACTATCATTTTTGACATCTCCACATGTTATAATGAGCTTCTTTTTCACAGGGGACTTGGGATCTGATTTTAATTTGTAGTAGGGTTATGGTCGCAATAAACGTCTATTTCATATATTCATAAGAAGCCTCTAATGCAAATGGAAATAGAAAGTGGCTGTTTTCTTGTAGTTTCAAACTATGTAAAACACACAGTAGAGATCTGTTCCACATGCAAACCCACTGTCAATCCACCGTTTCCCCCTGGCTCCTGCCCTGGCAGCAGGCACTCCCGTGCTGAACAGTCTCAGCAGGTATTATAGCTTGCATAATGAAGGAACAGGTTATGAAATCATTAGCACCTCAGCTGAGGCTGACACAGGGATGCCCCTCCGTGTTCATTGTGAAACATTCCTTTGGCAGCTGCATCCTAGAAGCGTACTTGGATGTTGTTGCTTCAACCTTGCCACACAGAGTGGAAAGTAAGCCAGTATTTTCATGTTCTGAACTTAAGAGTGGAGGATGGAAGTCTCTCTGGTCCACCTCTAGGCTAATTCTCCTCATTTACACATGGTTAATTCTAGGCTTGAAGATCTCTAGGAAGTCCAGCTGTCTATAAGCACACGCCCAGACCGATGTAGTCAGGGCTGCTGAGGGCCCGAGCCATGCCTAAGGAGGCTGGAAGATAACTTCAGCCTTGCCAAACACCACATGTTCCAGCTCCCCTTGTCCTGCAGGAAGCCACTGCTAGTGGTGCTTCAGAGCAGCCCAAACGCAGCTGAGGGCTGTCCTCCCCATGGCTGGAGTCCTGTCTTGGGGTACAGTGCACATCCTGTTGGCATTCCCTGCTCCATAAATGCAAGCTCAGGTGTCCCTGTGCCAGTTCAAGCAGTTGAAGCTAAACTCACCTGTCCCTCTGTAGGAGAATCCATGCCCCCAACAGAAACACACAAAATCTATGGCCTGTCACTCACTAAGGCATTGAGGGCCTTTTTGATGTTCCTTACGGCAACCTTGAGATCCTTCCTGCTAGTTTCATAAATATTTGTGAACTGTGCCCCTGCCAATAAGCCCAACTATGACCTGGCTCAGCTCAACTGGTGGCTCTAAATACCAGAGTATTCTAATCTATGAAAATGGAAAATTGTGCAACTCGAAGGAAACCACTAGCACCAGGTAGGGAGGAAAACCTTTTGAAAGCAGCAAAATTTTTCTGACTTGAGTCACTTTGGGGTCTGGTCCACTGATATTTGCAAAACTTAAGTCAGTTTTACCAACTGTAGAGAGAACTCACAAAGGAAGGACCCATGTCAGGTTCCTGAGCATTAAGTCAAGTTAGCTGGGTTGCTGTCTTTCTAGATCGATGCCCTAGGTCATGATTTAAGTGAGGGGCTGGGGCTTTTTAAAGCAGCATAAGTAAATAGCTAAGCTTGATGCGATATAAAAAGCACCACAACAGAAAGGAGAACTTAACATAGTAATGAAAATCACTTACCCTTAATCATCCCCGAGACAGTGTTTTTACAACGCTACTTGATTTATTCAACTAGCAAACATGCCTCCTTTGACTTTCCTAATAACAGGCCATCTCACCCATGCTTGTTGAGATTTGAGTCCAGAGATTTTTTTAATTAGCATGCCAAGTACATTATTTAAATGTCTTTGATGCCTTTTCTTTAAAATTATTTGCTAAGCAATAAGTCATATTTACGACTTATTTGCAAAGGAGACACACCCCTTAGGAAAAAAAAAAAGAAAAAAAGAGAGGTGGGGGTGGGGAGGGGGGAATGGAATCAAAACACTACCAGGGAAGCTTGGAAAAATAAGAGATTTGGTTACAGGTGTGTAACCAGTGTTGCACATTGCGGAACACATCATTGCTTAAAGACCTACTGAAGTCCAGATTCATTGCTGCTGACAAGCCTACCACTTAGTGTACGAGACCGTATGAAAGGTTGTTTGCTGCATGATTTACAATGGTGCCCTTACTGTAAACTACCTGTGCTCTGCTGAGCTGCTGAGCAGCTCCATGCTTCCTCTCCAGTGGAAGGGCCTCAGCTTTTGGAAAAGCTGCACAATTTCTCAAGTGAGTACACTCTTGTGATACTGAGGCTAGCCAGACCACAAACTATTTTATTATGTTGTGCAAAAACCTCTGTGCAAAAAAACCCTCTTTAATTAAGATAGAGCAACAAGCACTGTGGTTGTAATTACCTTGGACTGCTTTACCCACGGGCATAATGAAATAAAATTGGGCCCTCTATATTTTTGTTTTTAAACTAAGTAAACCCAGATTAATTTATACAACTCAAACCAGACAGGTTTCTCTTTAAAAGGAAGGCCTATATGTTTGGAGGAGCTGGTGCAGCAGGAGGAGTGACATGCAATGATGACTGTGAACTGCAAACTGCTGGCAAAACATTTGGCTTGCCATTGGTCCGTGGCCAGTATTTTCCTTTGTTAATGAATCCCACATCTTTTCTAAGTTAAGCATTTTTTTTTCTCCCCCTTCATTTTATTTGAAACATATTTTAAATATTTTTGATTTTATGACATAGTGGAACATGATATAGCCCCCTCCTAATCCCGAATATAGGAAAATCAATTAAAATTTTGACATCAGGAGCTATGATATAAACATATGGTTTAACTGCTCAGACATTTCTTTAAGCAACATATCAAGGACCAGCACAAAGAGAAATAACAAAATGAGAACTCCACATCAAAAAGTTTACCAAATGAAAGTGCATCATAGCCAAACCTTGCTATTCACCAAAACAAAACAAACAAACAAACAAACAAAACAAAACAAAACAAAACAAAAAAACAACTGAAAACTTGTCAGGTCTTGATAGATTTTCTCTTAGACAGAGGATTACATATTTTCCATTTGTGCTCTTTTCTGAGAAAAAAAGACCATTCAATAAAAATAATCATTCTGAATGATGTGTTTAATATTTAGTCCATTTTGTCTCACCCAAAGGACCTTCATTTTATGACTTAAACAATGCAATCTTAAAATGGAGGTTTATGGGCTTCCTCATTAACTTCTGACTCCTACCGGAAGAAGAAAAAATAATTGAGGAATACCCCATTGGAACAAAAACTTGCATGCATGCATGCATTTTCAAATGCAATAAACATTGTGGGCATCCAGTCACACCTGCCCTACTGACCACGTGAGTCCTTAGCACCATGTGAAAATGAAAACCGTCACAGGTCCCTTTGGAATTTCAAATCATCAAAACCCCAGACAGACAAAGTAACAAGTCACTGAAACTCCAGGGAATAAGGGCACTGAAGAGAAAAATTAACTCTCTATTTTACTCTTTATGTCACTAGGTTTCCACAAAAAGAAGCTCCTTCCCAGAGGTCTTGAAAGATTGGAAATGCTGTTAAAAGTGAACATCTGGGCATCTGTCACCAGTGAAAAAAGTTCTTTTAAATCATCTTCTATGGACATCTAGTCTCCAATCCTGCAATCATCTAGCTACATGAAATTACATGCCCTCCTTTAATACTCCTCAGTTCTACAAACCTTGCAAGATTTCTTCAGCCACAGTAACTTGTAGTTCGTTTTACCGTGGAAGAGATGACGAAAGTATAGCACAATGCAGTGCTGGCCCTGAAACCCACATCGGCCGAGAACAAAGATATGCTGGAAAAAATTAAGTTGCAAAAGCCTTTTCTGCACCAACCCCCTTTTCATCATGAGAATGGTGCCACACTTGTTTTAAAAATGACAGAAAGCTTTTTATAGAGGCTCCTGATACCAACTCAAACCCCTGAAGTTACATGAGGATAGATACTTCAATTATCTACAGTGTATGTGCAAATTAAATATACTCTATCACTGCGAAATCACTTGCACTCTAACTGCTGTGATTTATGCAGAAAATTGCAGCCAAGCTCAAATGCTAGAGCAGCACTTTCAGGTTAACCAAAAATATTAAATTCACTAACAAATTTTATTTCATAAATCTTGGAAGTGGAGAAGAATAGAATATCTGGTAAAGCAGAAATTTTTAGCATTTCTAAACATTCAATTTTGAAATGCCACATTAAATCTGTACATTTTCTTAGTTATTTTAAAAATGTAATTGTTTTGAAAACACAAAAATGTCCGTGTTGTTTATTTGGATAGAATAATTAAGAAATTAAATCATATTGACTTAAATTAAATTACTATTTTTAATTTCAGCCACTAAGTCAACCGGCTTGTTATTCACATAAAACTGGTTCATGTTATGCCTCACCTGCATAGCACACCAATAACACAAAAGAAACCTTAAATCTGTCAGTTTTTATTCATTTCCTGCTCTATTAAAAATAATCCAATATTCCAACTCATTCCTCTTTTACACCTTCTTTCCTAGATTTTTCCTAACTGATTTTCACATCTAGTTAGAAACCTGAACATCAATATCAATGTATTAATGAAAAACAGAACTAACACTGGTATTTCAAAGCTATCTTAAAGACTGATTAGATTCAGTAATAAATTAACTGGGTAGGAATGCTGTTTTCAAGGGAAAATACGATATTCTACAGGAAAGTGTGGGACTTTTTGTTTTGTTTTCCAAGGAGATTAGCTCTTCCAGCCAGGAAGCTTTTACCACACGTCCAGATTCCGTGATTTGCTCTGCATCCAACAGCAGTGCAAAATCATCTTTGACATTTACCGAAGCGTCAGGCGCAGCACTTTAAGAGGACAAAGCTTATCTTGATTACAAAAAAGGAGTTTGCACACAAGGTGAATGCATGACAATAAAGAAGGTGCCAAGGGCGTAGTGAGAACAGGGCTGTACACTCTAAGACTGAATTTTTAGAAACTTCATAAATTTGAACATCCTTCTCTGAGCCTTTTAGCTCAAGACGAATATAAGATCGAGTCAGTTCCACTCCAGAAAATTTTGTCAGTGAAGAGTCATATACAGATCCTCAGTCTTCATGTTCTATTTGATAATAAATTATTAATTTTGCAATAATAAAATAACTGAACATGCTTGATTTTACTTGTGATAGTAGTGACAGAATATTGGATAATCATTAGTTAATGGACAAATATGAATGCAGGATAAGGTATACAGGGAGTTCACTGCAAAAAGACATTAATCTGCCATTACTTTTATAGAGGGAACAGCTTTTGCTAGCTAGCTAAGTTCCTGTAAAACATACATTTGAGTTCACAGGGATATTAGCAAATGGAGCCCTCACATGGTTATGGACAAAGCTTGTCTCCTAGTTCTGCAAAACATGCTGAAAATTTCCATGGGCGACTCAAAAGTTTTGTTTGTTATGGTTTAATTCCATCACCTTTTTAAAAATAAAGAAAAAAGAGGTGGGGGGGGAAGATACTTGTAAAGAGCTGACTAATTCGGAAAAACATCAGAGATGGATTTTCTCATAGGATTTTAGAATTCTCTTGCAATTCTTCACTATAAGCAAAACCTTCAGATGCTTAGTTGAGGAGAGAAAAAGATCCCTTTACCTGCTTATAAACTGAAAACGTATTTGGCTGTATTTTGCCTAACATTTCAACCAAAAACATGGCTGGTTTTCATTATCACTGTTTTATCTTTGCATGTTTATCAGGCATCTACTAAAACTTGAGTGCCTGTCACTTACAGTGTGATGGGAAAGTTAGGAAATTAAGCACCTTGAAGCACAGAGCAATTCAGAGTCCACATTTAGAGTGTTACATCAAGCGCATGCACTCTTTATTTCTCAAGTCAAGGTGGACACAAGCAGGCACAGGGTATGCTTTAGATGACATTATGTTCTTATCTCACCTTCTGCTTTTCTTATTGCTTTTTGCTCATAAAAATTCTTCCTGCTTCCACCCACTGCACAGACAGCTCGTGCTGCCATCATTGCTCAGTGCAGATCCAGAGAACAGTTTCAGTCAAAAGGCATCCCAGAGGGTCACCTTGTCCAACCTCCTGCTCCAGCCAGGACTAAATGCAGTATCAGAGCTGGCTGCTTGGGGGCCTTTTTTAAGACAAAGAATGAAAACCTGCAGTAGCAGAGACTGTCTCCAGCCAGTTGCTGCGTCTTGCCACAGTTCTTCTGCTAGAACATCACTTCCTTTACGTCTCATGGAATTTTGTCTCACTGAAACTTGAGCCTGTTTGTCTCCTGTCTTCATGCTGCAAAGTGAGGCAGACCCTGTCTCCTCTGCAACTACCCTGTAAGCAGCTAAAGGCTGCAATTAGGTGCCCTGGTAGTCATCTCTTCAGGGTAAATAAACCAAGTTGCCTTTGTCTCTGCTTCTATAGCTACTCTCTCCCTTAAGCCTAAGATGTCCATAATGCCATCAGTCCTCTGTGCAACTGACCCACCTTCCAGTAAGGCACTGCAGACTTCCACAAGAACATGTGTGCAGTTTTGGGGTGCCCATTTGTTTGGATTTATCCAACAGTCCAAGCAGATTTCTCCCAAAACTGCCTCAGCTCTGGCTGGGTGCAAACATTTTTTAATACACTCACAAAAGAGATCTTTCTAAGTCTTCTGGGGATTGTTTGGGCAAACCCTAATATCTGACCCTAAGGCAATCAGTTAATTATTATATGTAATGTTTGTCCTGTTTGATAATTACTCTGCACAAGAAACATGCCAGTGCAGATGTGCCGCTGAAATTCAGTGCTCCTGTGCTCAGTACTACACAGGGAAGCCACAGACCCGTCCTTCATCCAGCTCAACCCGATCTACACTCCAAAACATCCTGTTATCGGAGCATTGCACCTTTAAAACAAGTCTCCCTGAGATAAAGAACTATCTATTAAGAGGGGGAAAAAAAAGAAGGAGGTATTAGAGTTGCAGCTGGCTGTGCTTTCAATCAAGAACTTGTCCTGGGCAAGACCAGGTGAGACCAAAGTTTAAAACTCCGGAATGTAACACGTGCAGATGCCAGAGTATTATTGCCTGCTTTACCATTTGTTACTTGTCACACTTTCTGGACATTTGCCCAAAGAAACAAATCAGAATTAACAGAACGTTTTAGAAGTGACACTGAATTATCAAACAGAAAATGAAATATACAAAGCTTAATCATCTTTCAGCGCATAGCAAGTACAAAATACTCTTTTTCAAGACCTTTCTTAAATAACAAAAAAGGTATCTGTCAGCAAAATAAATCCCAATTTCTCTTGAAAAAAAAAATGTTGCCAAAAGCTCAAGTTTTAATAATTACTGATCTTCATTGGAAACTTTTCTATCAGCTGCATTTTGCTTTCCTAAGAAGACCTTTATAAATTCAAATATTGCTGGTAAGGTTTTTTACTTTTCGTGAAGTATGTACTGCATGTATTTTTATAGGGCACTACAAAGTCTTGTCAAAATAGTATAAACTAAATGAAATGGCTTAACAATTACTAAATATTAGAATATCTACTGAATTGCAGTAGCTGGGAAAAGTTCCATTCTGCACAAGGTTAGCAAGTAAAAAGTCAAAACGAACACCTAGTGATGCACAGCAATGTCCTAAATTTGATTTCTCATTCTTGAAGAAAAACTTGAAATGTGAGGGAGAGCTGAGGGGTGCTAATAGAGTGTCAATTTCAAAAAGAAAGAAACCATCAATCAAATTTATATACCAATATCACCACCTTAAGGCGTGCAGCTTGCAATCTTATTCAGTTGATAAATTCTTTCTGGTATGATTCCTTAGGAATAGCAGAAGTTAATTTTGCCTTGCAGTCTCAAAGATGGGGAAAAACACACACTAACACACACACATACCCCCTACATGCACAAATAGATCCACACATACAAAGATCTGTGTACCAATCTGCACTTTGTGCAGCACATCCCTCTTTCACACTAATGGCCACAGGAGATAACTTGGCAGCACTGGATTCAAATGGCAAGGAACCTGGTCATTCAGGCAAACTGTAAAATGAACCTTAATTTAGTGTTTATATTGATTTTTCAGCACAACCTTATTTCTACATGAGTTTTCTAAAGAAACTCACTTATTCAAAGCGTATCAGAAAACTGAAAAGTATACAGAGCTATGAGAATTCCTGCAGTTCTGTGATACAAGAGAAATAGAGCTCAGGTCCTTAGCTGCAGTGAAAGAAAAGTTCATTTTGACCTGGAAACCAAATGATAACAAAGAACACAGTACTGGAACTTTTCTGACGTGATACTGAGTTGCCTTAAACTGAGGTCAAGGAAGAATCTGGTCTAGCACACTTTTTCTGTTCTGGTTTGTAAGACTTCATTTGGAAAAAACTAGCTCATGTTAAATCTGACATATAAAATTACTGGTGCTGATGGGCTTTTCCAGTGTGGTAAAACATTAAACTGACATTACTTTTGACAGAGCTTGTGAAAATTAACTTTTTTTTTCTTTTTTTTTTTTTTTTCTTCTGCTAATGGGCATAGATTTACGGATCTGTAGAAAATAGTGCCCATCTGAAGCCTATTGCCCATATTCTTTGTGGTCATGGAACAGCACAAGAGTTACAGATATCTGTAGTAAAACTCTCCATCTTGTTATTCACACTAACACACCTCATATTTATAATAATACAGAACTTTAATATGTTTGACTATTGGCTGTGATTTTCAAAACATCCTGCAATGCTCTTGAATTAAAGATATGATGTAAAAATAAAGACCACCACAGAAATACAGCTTGTGTTGATCTGAGAGACTATGATTCTCACTCTCACTTAGCAGTTTTTATCAAGAGAAGGGCTAGTTTTATTACAAAGTGCAGAAATCTTTCAGTAAATTAAAAGTTGTATATTTTCAATGGAGATACTAGTTTTAACACTGGAAGTTGATGCTACAAGGAAACATCAGGCCATAAAATAAAGAATGGAAATAAGGATGGAATAAACAGTGTTGTGCTAAGTAAATTATACTTTCCTGGCTCTGTCAGGATTCAAAAGACCTAAAAAGCAAAATGTGTGTCACTGGGACTGAAAAATAATTCATGCTATTTGACAATACAGGCATTAGAAATGTGTTTGGAGGAAGTAGAGAGGGAGCAAGCACCACAACACAAAAATTCCATGCCACATTTAAAAACAAACACAAGCACCCATGTAGAGAGGAAATCACACATTAATAGAGATCCAAGGTTCATCAGCCTCTGGGATCACTGTGGCTGAACAAGTAGTTTTTCAAGAGGGCACATTCCAGTTCTAGAGATGTTGGAAAATATGTGCTCAAAGGACTGAAAAGAGGATAGTTCCACAGATTTTATCCCAAGCCCATCAACTCAGCTCTCCCATTCACTGCAATAAGCTTTGGATCAGGCTCAACATCCACATGTAGTCCTCACTCACTAAAATTGGCTGGTCACACTGGAAACTGTTTGGGCAAGGTACCCCACCCATAAACAGAGCGTTTGGGGAGAGTACGGTAGTAATCAACAAATAATTTGTCTCTTTGCCAAGACAAGGGGTTTTGTCTCTTACTTGTTCACCCTTGGAAACAATAAAATGAGGGCTATAGTAAGGTAATATCTCTGAAGCGATCTAAGAAGAAATGCCACATGAATGAGAAATAAGAGGATAAGGTTTACTTCAATTTTGAAGTCAAAAGTGGAAGAAATTACTATGCAACAGGGTACAGAGAGCCACTAGTAGATGGATGCAGTGTTTCCAACAGCTCTTTGCTCTGGGATCTTGTAAGGAGGAAGAAGAACAGAAAGGAAATACAAACCTGAGTGTGGAAAGAGAGTTCCACTATGGAAATTGCCACATCATCTAGGTGGAAGACAAAGATATGCAAGTCCATTTGCAGGAGAAAGAGAGCATAAACAGAGTTAAGTGGATATTAATGAACACTAAACAAGGATGGCAAGCCTGCTCTGAACTTACAAATCACATCCGCATTAATACCAAATGAGTTCATTAAGATTAACATTATTATGATGAGTATCAAAGGGATTAAAAGAGATTATGGTAAATAAGAGAGTCAGATAGGAATGAGATGTAATTACCTTCCTATCTGGTTTATCTGTAGCTGCAGAGAAAGACCCAGCATTCACTTCACACTGGAGGAACCTAAATCACATTTTGATCTGAGGTGTAATTTTCAGCAAAGCTGATCTCAACAGTTTGGGCTGAACACGGCCCAGGCATGTGCAGGATGAACAAAAGAAGGGTGGGAAGGTGAGAGTACAGAGGGATGGAGAAGGGCGCAGGAGGACACTTTGCCCCTGCACACCCGCACAAGTGCAGGAAACAACTTGGTCTTCCTGCCTGCTGTGTCCAAAACTTGACCAGTGGCCAGCCCTGCCACCACCTCTGTCCAACACCTGACCTGCTCTGATCCCAGCACATAGGACACCAGATCTGAAAGCTTCACAGGGCTTCACAAACATCAACCAAGTCTTCCAGAAAGGTTCAAGGGAAAGGTCTCAAGTTAGAGCTACAAAAACTGAGGAATTCAGGAGCAGAGGGATCACATTCAGCGCAATAAAACAAGCTGTCTGATATTTACCTCTTGCTTTTGTACTGCAACAACAGACCCAATTCTTTTGTGCATGCAGAGACCAGCTAAGGAGCACCACATTATGGCTTAATATCACACAGCTTACAGAGCAGATAGTCTGCCAATGCACACATTCAGCAACGCAGGCGGAAATGTTACTTGGGATCTCGGTGGGGAAAATTCACTGGGACTCGTCCAGCCAGGCTCTGCTAGGAGCAGATTGCCTTTCTTCACAGGCCGACCACGCACAGTTGGCTCTCCAGTGCAAACATCAGTCCCAAGCTCTGGTGCGTTTGGCCTCTGGTTTGTTTGACAGGTTACATGGGCTTCTGAATCTATCTTCTGATGCTCATTTTCAGAGTACTGTTCACATTTCTCTTGGCTGCTGTTTAAAAATTAGGTCCCTAGAGATATCATCCTTCAATAAGAAAATCCTCTTGCCAGAAGACCCGGCTTCAAATGCGTGGAACTTGACTGTCAGGGCTGTTGACCTCTGACCATGAAGCTGCAAGTCCACTGGCAAGCCTGCACATTGGGTGCCAGGAACTAGCCGCAGAGGAATCCAAATGGGCAGCTACTTTCTTTTTGTTGTTGTTGTCCAAAAAGAACGTGCATTTCAAAAGCACCTGTCAAGCACAACCACAGCTCTCATCTGGACAGTTATACCTCATTAATTATGTTTTGTTGTTTCAACAACCGATATACACACACACACCTGTGTGTGTATGCATATGGAATTCACAACTGCAGCTTTTTGCAAGAAGCTTTTACAACTTTTTCCTGTGGTACTGTGTTGAAATCAGTGAAGCAGCAGCAGTAAATTGTAACTTAGGGTTGTAGCGCACTCCTGAAAGGCAAGGACAATTTACATCTTTACACCCTCTACCTAACTTCACCGAGCATGAATCAGCAGGGTGGGTAATTTGTGAAAGTTTGAGTAAACAGCAGGGTCTTCAGTCAGTCCACACTGTCCAGAGCACCAAGACGTTCTCTTTTGCTGCCCGTCCAGACAGGTGACACGTTAATAGCTAGTACCAGACAAGTGAGACTCTGATCCCCTGTGGAATGCAATCTGATACCCAAAGACTTTCAGGCCACGCTGCGCAGCATATTTTGCATGTGTTTTTATAAAAGAAATAGCAGGAATGCATTTCTGCAGAGGAAAGATTAAGTGTGACAGTCTGTTATCCTCTGCCCAGCATCTTGCCAGCATGGCTAGGCACTACCCTAGGACAACACTGATGGAGTTTTCCTGAACAAAGTCTCCAGCCAGAAAAGGCAGGAAGGGAAAGAGTGAAGACAAGTCCATCCCAGCATCTAAAGCGGGCAGGCAAAGGGAAGAATCCACTATTCTTTATTCTGATGGTCTGTGGAGCTGCACTTCCCAACATTTCTAGGAGAAAGTATGAGTCAGAAATCCTACGGGAACTCCTGCAGCAGCACAGCTCCCTCCTCAACCCACACCTCCTCAACGGAGCACTGTGCAATCCAGTCCATATGGTATATCTGCACTGCAACACGGATCAGGGCTGGGTGGTCCTAATGTTGTTGGGCACTCAAATGATATAGGTTTGGCCTGGGAGCAATTGTTTGTGCTTGAGGAGCTTGAAAATCAAGGCACTTAGGGAAAACCTGCAAATAAAGTGCAGGAATATAACAGGTCGACATAAGATGGCTTTGATGATGGTTACCAAAGGGAAGGGAAGGCAGGAGGTGACCACGGGCTCTTGTGAGCCTCTTGAGAGGGGGAATTTTGCCACCAACTGCAGAACAACACTGCTTGTTACTTTTCTCTGTCAGTCCCCAATACAGGTTGTTAATAAATAAATAAATAAATAAATCTCTAAACCTTCAAAAGCATGTTTAAGGCTATCTTTACTTAACCAAGCAAATCTGTAGTCCGCTGTAATTCCAGTGGGTACCAATACAGTGCTTCCCTGAGAGACAAAAATTCCCTTTGAAAGAGGCATTTCTGAGAGTCATACCTTAAGAGCAGAGAGCTCTTGACACAGAAACCTGATGCAGAGCTCCTCCGAGCAGAACGGGTATCCTCAGGACACCAACACACACCTGATAGCTCGCATTCATCCCACATCTAAACACAACCAGTGCCCGAGCACGGGCACAGCGTTAAACTCTGTGGCCCACCCGAAGGGCAAAGTAGTCACAGTGAACTCGGGGAAGAGGTACCTTTCCTCGCTCCACACCAGACCTAGAAGCTGTTAGCTACGTGGGAAAACGACTAAAAGGTCTGTTGGGAGACTGACATACTTATTAAGGCAAGCACAGCGCTCTGTCCTGTGAAGGAAATCCATTTAGGCAGGTGGCCCATGACCCTGGTAGCTCTGGAGAGCAGCACGGGGACAGGAGGGGATCTGCTGCGCAGGGTCGGGACCTCCGCGGTCCCAGCAAAGGCAGGACAGCCACGAGCCCGGGGTAAGCTGAGGATCAGAACACTGCTGACAAGTGCTAGGGATGAAAAGCTGAGGCTCGCTGAGATGAGCTCTGCAAACTGCCTCCCTTAAGCGCTTTATTTTCTACAGTGGATTTCCAACAGTAGAAGCTTTTACTCGCTCTGCTAGGCAGAGGCTGAACTGCTTTCTTCAAACAGTTTCAAATTCGCCAGCCACGCTCGAAGAACCACCCCTTTTTGCCTTTCTCTTTTTGCTCTCTCCGGGCTTTTCGTGAAAGAGACATCCAGTTTCAAGCCATTAAAAAAAAAAAAAAAAAAAAAAAAAAAAAAAAAAAAAAAAAAAAGGTGGAAAATAATTCGCAGCTGTGATAATATCACATTTTTTTAAATACCGTAATATAGTTTTACTTTTAATAATAAAAGATAAAAAAGGGGAGTCTGTGAATAATTAGAGAGTGCAGTCTGAAGCCAGTTACAGTCACTGCAATTGATAATAAACTTAAAGCCCCTTGACAGCAGGTAAATGCTTTGCAACCCTGACCCCCTTCCTCTCACATTACTTAACAACCCTGCCGTTCCAGCATTACATCACCGTCCAAGCCATTGGTTCCCGCATTTTAACTCTCTCCCTGTCTCCTCCGATTAGGAACAACATAATGATGGAAGGGGGGCGGGGGGGGGGACACCGAACCACAACAAACTACCAAACTTCTCTCAAGTTTGCTGCGCTTCTTGTTTGGGCTTGGTTTGGTCGAAAAAAAACAGCTTCTGCTCCTAAGAGCTGAGGTTACACGCACCAGAAAACAAACTCTGTAGAAGTGGAAAAGAGTGGGAAAGGGGGACTCGGAAGGGGAGGAGGAGAGGAGGAGGAGGAAGGCGAGTAGGGGGGGAAACTATATAGAAATCAGAAAAGGAAAAGAAAATTAAAAACAAACCTCATGGACATCACTGAGCCTGAATTCCCTGCTGAGGTGCAGAACATGAGAGCCCTGGAATGAGTGTATGTAGAACTTGAGCCAAAGCTTAACTAGCCCGAGTGAGTCATATCCTTCCCATTTGATTCCCGTCCAAGCGATGATGTAATGCCCTGGCCCTCTCCCTCGCTCCCGCTCGCTGCACTACCTCCCTCCTCCCCTTTTCTCCTTTTTAGCTCAGTGCTGGTGAAGTCACCATTTAAATCTGGCAGCGCTGAAGCAAAAACTTCAATGTAACCAAAACAGCCCCAGGCCAAGTTCCAGACGTACTGAGACTCGGTGGTGCAATTGCCATTGGAAACGAGTAAACAGAGAAAGAAACAGTGCTGCCTGTGAAGGGCCTGCGCAGCTGCCTGCCGGAGCGCAGGAAAACCCTGGGACCAGGGACGGGGCTGCCAGGATTGACTGGGGATCGCCCGAAGATCCTGCATCGCTCCCCAAGGCCCGCATCGGGGAGATGCGGCCACTGGAAGAGGAAGGAGATGGAGCCTGAGCTGGGGAGGGCAGCGGGGAAGCCGGGGAGCAGCGTGTGTGTGCGCGGGTCTGGGAGATGGAGAGCGCAGCTTTGCGGGTTATGCCTTTGACCGGGATTTCTCTGCTTCAGCGGAGCACAGCTGGAACTGAGCCTCAGGTTTTTGAAGGAAAACGACGGGGCTGTGTCTTGCACCGTATTCCTCCGTATGCAAACACACAGGCGCAAGGCACCTTCTACCCCCAGAACCGAAAAAAGTACCAGAAAAGCCATACAGCACAGCAAGCTTATAACTAACTCACTGCCGTGCTGCTCTTATTGCCTGTCCGGCGTTTCTCTCACAAGGCTGGTTTCTTTAAGCATAGAGAATGTTTCTAAATGGAGCTTATAATAAACTTCCACGCACGCAGCGATAAGCTATGTGGTGCAAGGTGCTCTGCCTCATCAAAGCACTCCTGATGCTAAATGCCACAGCGGCTGTGGCTGAAATACCTCTCATGTCCTCCCCCACAGGGGGCTTTCTCACTCTTCATCACTCCCAATTGATTGTAGCCAATGCAGTACCAAGCGGTTGGTCCACAAAAGAATGCAAAGCCTATGTAACAATCATCATCGTCATCATCATTATTATCCTTGTCATCATCAATGAAAATGTCTAAGCACACATAACATCCCTGAGCAATTCAAAGACTAATAGTTTCAACATCAAGCTGCAGATGTAAGTATTAATGGCACGTGGAACACCGTAGAGGTATTTAAAAGTGTCTCTTTTCATTATAGATCAAGAATTTTTTTCACAACGCTACTTCACACCTCATATCTCTGAGAGAAACTCAGTTTTCCAACACTCAGTGGGTGTACTTATGCCCCCCAAATTTAGAAAACAGTAGGAAAACAGCAAAGTCAGTGTGCTTCCTTTTCTTCCTTATGATGATGCGAGTTTATGGAAAATCAATTTCTATTGCCTAGCCGCATTTTACCACACTGAGGTTTTTTTGGGGATGGATTCTTTAATTGATCACAGCAGCAGTGCAACAGAGATTATTGTAAAGTACCGAAGTCTCCTTCTGAGAATACTCTTACGGTTTTAAATTATCTTTAGGGTTTATTTCTATGGATCAACACTATTAGCTTCTGTCATAGTTTGATCTTGAATTCAAATAGATTCAGTCATGAATTCAAATGATTTTTTAAAGATATAAATGATTTTTACAAACAGAATGAGAGGAGGAGAAAACTAAGGGTTTGCCCTATTCAATTTTAAAAAACCACAGTTCTCCACAGCAACCTGACCTGCTGGATGACATCCTCAATTGATACTGATGCTGCAGCCACACAGAGTGACACCTTTATCAAGCAAGGCAGCTCTGAATTAGAGGTGATCAGCCATAATTATTACTGGCGCCACTGAAGCCTGTGGCTTGACAGCATCAGATGTGGTTGTTATAAAGTTTGGTCCATTGTGTCAATGGCCTGTATAACTCATTTATGTCTGAATTACCAGCTATTGATTTTTTGTCTTCTGTCATGTAATAAAATAAAAGTTAGATCATTCCTAAAGCCCTCTTTTAATTCCAGCCTTGCTGGTAGTTAGATCTTAAGCTTATCCCACTTCTCCCTCTCCATTTGAAAAGATGAAACTTCCACCCGTTTTTCTGTGCATGTCTAAGTGGTCATCTTCCCTCCTTCCTTCTTTTTATTTTGTCTTCTTACATTTATACTGCTGCATTACATAGCTTCTGCTCATTCAGTTATCCACTGACATTGCTGTAACACTGTCATGAGCCCAGGACAGATCTCTGGCTCAGAACACGGGAATGTGGCAACAGCTGAGGCACAACTTTAAATCCCCAGGTCCAGCTTTGCAAAGAAGGAAGCTGCCACCTAAAGAGAAGAAGGATTACCCTGAGCAACTAAGGTTACCACGGGGCTGCTTGTGCATATACATCCATTCCTGCACTCTTTGGGCCTCTTCTCACTCTTCAGAAAACCCCACACTTCTACCACTGTAGATATTCAAAGCAAAATGCAACCAAAGAGATGATGCAGGAGCTGCAGGGTAATTCATTGTCCTCCTGAGGCTCTGAGCACTTGCTTGGCAAATCTTCTCTTTCCAAATGAAAATTTTGTTCACCAGAAGGAATAGCAGATCCATTGCCCATCTGTGAGCATCTTAATATCGCAGGAGTTACTGTGTGTGTATGGCAAATGGCTCTTCTAATTATTTTTACTTTCATAGACACAAACTCAGAATTAAACTGCTTTCAAAACAGTGTCTTATACAAGATATTTCCAGGACTAAGAGCATTTTATGAAATGAACAAGAAAGATCAAAGCAGTCTGAACTGCATTTCTAAATTACATGTTTACACTGAAGTCCTATTTCAAGAAATAAACTGTTTTAAAACAGAGATCATGCTCAAAGGAGTTAAAAGCTTATTTGTTCTTGCTGATGGGAAAACAGAAAGTTCTTTCCAGGCAGGTATTTCCAAAGCCTATTGATTTTTTTCTTCCCCCTAACAGGAAACACTGTTTTCCCCTTTTCCTTCCTGTGACAGACCAGTTAATGATAAAGAGTGTCGTGTGCTCAGAGGAAATTCCACTTGCATGCAAGAGCTCCCTCTTTATCTGTTTACTTGTCTGTCTTTTCATTCTCCCCCCATTCCAACCCCAGCCTTAAATTTCCATGTTCATCAAGAATAGGTCTGTTGTGATGAGAGTTATGGGATGTTTTAATTCTAGTGGGAGCCTTCTTCAAACTAGGGCCCTGGCCAGGACAGTTATGACTCCAGCTTAGCTGTCTAGTTCAGGAATTCTTGCAACACCCTCCCTGCAGAATGTTTCATCCTTGGGGAAAGGGTGGTGGGGCACACCACAGATGTTTGGTGTAACTGAAACTTGACAAAAATCACTGCTTCTGCTGAAAGTTTCCAGTCTCAACAACCAGAAAGCTCTGACTTTTAAGAGCCCAAGCGTCAGAGTGAACTGGGATTATCCCAAATGCGTACTGTGTAAAGGAACTGGGTGTACTGCAGTTGAGATTGTGGACGGACGAATCACAGGTCCTACACGCATTTTAGGTGAGCGTGTCTCATCCAGCCCTTGGGACTGACTTTTGCCTATGTCAATCAGTGGCCCAAAGCATCAGCAAAGATCCTGTGGATAAAAGCAGCATGACCTGATTATTTTTTTTCCTCCACTGCTTGGCACTTAAAGAGGCTTGATTAAGAAAATATTCTATAATAATGGTCCTGCACTCAGGAAAGTCTCATTTTCATTCTGACATTATTTTTCATTTCTGACCCAAGAGCCTTACAGTCCCTGTGGAATTAAAGAGGCCAGATAATTTCAGGGTTAAATAAGCTTTAATGACTATCACATGTATGGAACCTTAAACCCAGTATTAAAAATTATTTTTTTTAAGTGGCATCTCTTCCTTTTTTAATTTAAAATAACCATCCAGGTGGTTTCCTAAGGATTTCTTTGCAAATTGCTTCCAGTGAACCTTTTCAGTTACAGACCAGTGCAAACCCATGTGGTGGTATTCAGCATTTAGTTCAACTTGGGTGTCCCATGCTTTTGTAGTGGACAGAGGGACATTCTGCACAAATGTCTGCACAAGGGAGGCCATCTGGGCAGGCTAGCTGTCACTAGCAAGGACATAAAAAGGTAAATATCCACAATTTCAGAAGAAACTAAAGGAAAGAAGTGCTAAGAGTAGATTCTTCAAGTTACTAGTGAGAAAATGGGGCACATTTTCCCAAGTCCCTTTGGTTCTTCAGAAAAGGACATTCTTTGTTTCAGAAGACTCAGATCAATGTGCTCAGCATTGAGCTGTATCAAAGGTTTTCCTATGAACTCTCCAAATTGTAATGAAATAAAATATCTGGAAATGCCTTTTGTGAGAACCGCCCCAGATTTATTGAACATAAGCACTCTAAGACACTGGATTGGACAAAGCCTAAATGAAACCCGGAGCAAAGATCTCTCTCACACACATGCTCAAACGTGCTGCTAAATTAGAAAGCCCTCACTGAAAATACTTAATGAAGAACTGCCAAAGTTTGGGTCCAACTTCTCTGGAAATGTGCAATGGGCACAATGGCCAGTAGACTTCCCCAAAACGTTTTGGCAATGAATCTTTATGACTGATCTCAAGAAAAACTTTCCACTAACTGTTCTAAGCACGTTAAAGCCACTTGGGATCATGGGGGGCGCGTTGTATTGGGAACATTCAACTGCTAGGAAATAGAACAGGCTACTTACTTTACACTTGCCAAATAGCCACGGGCCAGTGGCAAATGGCTGACCTGGAAGGGAAGAGCTTTGTGTCCAGTTACATATCACTGAGTCATGCAGTGTGAGCAGCCTCCTCTTTTACTGGAGCTGTAAACCGCAAATACCCAAGACAAATAATGTAGCAATTTATGCAAAATAATTAATAGCACTTTACATTTCAGTAGGACCTTCTAGCCTGAAAGATCCCAAAGCATCTTGCGGGCCAGCCATTGAAAGTCATGTGGTGCAATTACCCCTAACACGGGGGATCACGGCCAGCCAACCAATGACACGGGAGTGCAGAGGGGAGATGTTGACTAAGGACAGAAGAAAACAGCTGCAATTAGATAAAAAACATCGTCTAATCTTTAATATTCATGCATAATGAATAGGATGTTCCCTTTCCCCACTGCAATTCTAATCACTCTAACAAATAATTAGTATGTGCTGGTCAAAATGTGGAGCCACTGCTCTCTTTAGAACTGCTCAAAAAAGCTTTGCCATACATCTGCACTAAATATCTTGACCCTAGATCTCAAATACCTTAAACTTTGGTCAAAACTCTTCAGGTTTTGTCGTGGACACATTGAAAACTTTATCACCTATAGCGGCATCTCAAAGATTGCAGCAGGAAAAAGGATCTGGTTTTGGTGCTCTTTCCTCATTTTACTTCTGGCAGACAGAAAAGTAAGCTAAAATAACAAAATTTGGATTAAAAGAGCAAACTTAAATGCTGGAATTAAAAATATGTTCTCTGAAGTAGAGTATGGTAAGCAGTGAAAAATAAATAGTGCAGCTCTAAAACAAATTTTAGCACTGAACCAATTTTTTTTTCTTCCCCTAAATTGTCATCTCCATGCATTTTTGTAAGCTCTCATCTTTATTTTTCAGCATGATAGCAATAATTAATGTTCTAATTAAACTTTTATTTTAGAATAGGCAAGTATTTGGAACTCAGTTCCAACTGGAAAAGGAGAGTGCATGGACTCAGGTCAGCCTTATTAGAGCAGGACAAATTCATAGTGCTATTTGATAAAAACATACACAAGATAACTTGTTTTTAAAGATACGCCCTCTTTTGTTAGCAATCCAGCTGATATTACAATATTTCCTCCTGGAAAATGAACAGCTATAACAATCCACTAGGAAATTTTTCTGGACTCTTGCTGAACAAACTGACTTAAGCTTTGGAGTTCCATGAATTACAAGTAGCCAAGTAATTCTGTTGATCATGGTTCATCCTCACACACAGGCCTTACAGCACTAAATCACTATCAGAATGATAAAAATTCATGATCCAGGAGGTACCATTTTCCACTTGGCCTTATCTAAGAATCTGAAATTAATTTCTATCCAGAATCTTGACACCTAAATGCCAGCATCTTCTTGTGCAAATTAGAAGTTTTTAATGTTTCTGAAAAATCACACAGCTCTGCAGCACGGAAACTGAGATGCAACCACAACCAAGGTCCAGCCTGGAATTCCATCTTTGTAGTGCCTTTCATTGAAACATAATGTGATGTGAAGTTTCCAGTGTCACAAGTCAGCCATAAGAATTAAAACTCTGTAGTTGATAAGATAAAGCTATTACATGACCAGATATTTTAAAAGGGAATAATTAATGTTTTTTCCTTTTTTCTTTTCCTTTTTTTTTTTTTTTTTAACCGGAAGGTCCCATTTCAGTTTCCTTCACAGGAACCTCTCCAGCCACAGAACCATTATCTGATAGATCCATTCTGAAATCAAGTGAGGTCCGTCTGTACCCACTTAGGGTTTTAGGATTTGCATATTTGTTTAGTCTTCCAATGCTTTTCTTCTGAAAAAGTATGGCTATCTATTAACTCCAAACATATTAAAACACTCAGATAAATCCTTTCAGGACTGACTGGAAAGCATCAGAATTAGAGTTACACTGCTAGTTTTACTGTGATGATAAATGAAAGAGAAATAATTTCTAACTTCACTTTCACATTCTGTGGTGCAGGATGCTGCTTTAGTTTCAACATCAGTTTCTACGAATCAAAACATACAGCTTTCCCATTCGTGCATAAAAAAACCCAAACAAACTCCGGAATAAATGAGTATCACGCATGTACTCTGAAGTACACAGTGAGTACATACACATTCCACATAAACAGTTTCTATTAGATTTACACAGTCTTCTGCTGGGATACCCTCTAGCACTAGCTTTTTCCTGCTGCTGTGTAAACCAAGATGGTTCTGCTTGTCCTTAGTGACTGCAGCCCATACAAATGAGGCAATTCTGTAAATTCTGTATTGGAAAAAGTGTACCAGGTTGAAAAATAATCCACAGCTCAATTTAAAGAAAAACAAACAACTAACAAACTAAACTTTAAATAAGTTTAAAGGGAAAAAATATATTTATTATGGAAACAGGATAGACAGATTAAAACAATGATGACTAACTCATCTGAGAACCTGCAGAGTTCACTCACAACCCAAGACATAATGTCAGCGAACATTTTTGTGATTATAACTGAATAGTTTTGATGCAAGAGAAGCAGCTCTTCAGTCAGTTTCTCCTCTTAGCTGGGATCTGTCCTGTCAGTTTTTAACCTTCCAAATCCTTAGCCTTTACTCTTTCTCTCTTGTCTGCCCAAAACCTTTCCTTTCTTTCCTCCTTTCAAGTAGCATGAATTCAATTTCTTAGGCTTTAAAATTTTTCTACGGTCTTCATTCTTTATGTTCAAGCTTTTGTGTGTTAATTAACTGGCATGGAATGCCAACCTGAATTTAGCTTGAAAACACTTCAGGGCTTATATATTCTTGTAATTGCTTCATAACAGGAACATATGTCTCATCACCCCGCACGTCAATGGTTGCAACATCATTTTCTCTGGCTTTTACCAATGTAATTTCATATCTGCCTGGACTCCTGCTGCAAGGACCTTTTTCCCAGCCCTTTCTACTGAACATGTCAACCCTCTCTGTGTATCCCTTAATCACCTTAGTTTTCCTCCTGCAACCTTCTCCCACCTTCCCTAGCATGTTTTCATAAGTATTAAAAGTTAGCTGCAGATCAATCCACCATGCCATCTAATACTTCCCATCCCCTCTGAAAGCCATCTTCCTGATGCAGTGTTATTTACAAGTACAAGTTCCTAGGAAATGAGCAGATCACCACAGAAGCCTGCTGCCACTCCATGACCACTTACACAGATCCATGAGTCCTCCTCCTACACAGACATTTCCAGATGATGAGCTCCCAGCTTCTTCTTCTGTTTCTAGAAATTTTTATTAGTCCCCCCAGGCACAGCCTTGCATTTTTTAATACTGAATTTCATTCCATTGCCCTTACTTCAGTACTCAAAGCTCATCCATGTTTTTTGGGTTGGTTTTTCTTTTTTGTTTTCTTTTGTATGATATCCAGGTCTGTCTCGGTATCGCCAATGTCTCCAAAGCCTGCGTCACCAGCAGGACTTGACATAATTTCCCTACCATCATTAATGATAACATAGCACTAAACCAAATCAGGACTATTCTGGACACTGTGTAGCTCCACAAGCAGCCTCCCCTCACCTGGCCCTTTCCCTTTCAACACAACACAGTTCTCTCCCTTTGAGCAAACCTCAGTTTAAAGCACATCAAGTGAAACCTACCTGTCCTATTTCCTAGAACAGACTCTTCCACATTAGCTGCAGCTGTCGAGCAGTCTGCAGCTGTCAGCAGCTTTTACTGAGTGGGAATACGTCAGAGTGAATAACAGCGCGGGACAAACTCTACCTTTAATTTACAGGTTCACTTTCAGCCCTGCCTGAAATTTCTCTTGGCTGACAGAGTGCAATAAGCAACTTTCTGTAAAAATTTAAAGAGGAAAAATGTTTTAATTACAATGGAGATAAGTAGTTGCATTAATACTACTGGAATATTTAAGCAGTATTTCAGATGTCTGCTGGCACTCAGCACGTATTAGAGAGGAATTTTACATCTGTGCTCCACAGACCTGAGGAGCTGCCTGCACTGCGTCCCATTTTGCTCCAGTTATGCTTGCTATTAGGCGGTGTCATTATGTACAATTTTCAGTGTTCCTAAAAGGGATTTCAGTAATGTCACAGGAAAAAATGGATGGTTTGTTTACTTGATTAATGTCGTGATCTGTGATTACAAATCTGTCTACTGTTGCTTTCACAGGAAATTATTTCAAGAACTTCACTTCTGGGTGTTGCTTAACATCCAGCACTGACTCCACTATAAACTCATACACATGATTTATCTGGTGGCCAGCATGTGTGGGAGGAAAGATCTAGGAGTCTGACAAAACTCTTCACTCCCTCTAACTTTCAGGCCATCAGATGTAGAAATCTAAATTATTACACTCCTAAGCGTGTTTGTAAATCCTCAGCCAACACAAACAATTAATATTGAGCTAAGTGGGTGCAAAATGAAAGTGATTAGGCACATCTTTTCTTTAAAAGAATTGCATGCACGTATTTTACTAGCTTTAAATGTTAAACCAGCTGATTACATCATACCAACACAGTAAAAATTGCTCCAAGGTAACCTAGGAAACTGTTTTTACTAAATAACAACTGAGTCCCTTCGTTTAATCTCAATTCACACGGCACACAAGTTGGGCTGAGTGTCCCTTCCCAGCGATCTCACGCCGTTGCTCAGTCCGGCTGGGACGCTCCTGCTGTCGGTTCATAGGGCAAAGCTCTCTGGAGGCTGCAGCCAGGCTCTCTCAGATGAGGGGCCCTTGTCTGTTGGATGTGCTATTCTTGGTGGCTTGCCAGCAGCCCCAAATTTGGCAAGGTTCAGAGCACAAGCTACAGTCTGGTTGCTTGATTATCATGGATGTTATTATTTTTATTGGTCAGTAAATATGTCTTCACTTTCTCGTGTTTTTATTTTGCTTTGATTATCCGTGTTAGCTATTCTGTGTTGCCAGCCTAAAGAGACATAAAGATGGGCAGCCCTCACAGTCATCACCTAACTTTTACCCAGGACAGCTTATAAGATTCTTGATCCTCTATATTTTGAAGTCAAGTCAGAAAATCTCTGTTCAGTTGCATCTCATTCCTCAGCTGGTCAGCATTTCCATAGTGCTCAAACAAAAACATATTAAGTACTTGCAAGTACTGTAAAAGAAGTGCAAGCTGCAGCTACCCAAAAGCAGCTCCAAGGATTTAGTCAATTGAGAGCCAAACGGGTAAATGCAAAACAAAACCAGGGTTAATTCTAGGTTGTGATTGCTTTGATTTCACCTGCCTCCCTGCTGTGCTCGTAATACCAATATGCATCTCTCACAAACACACACCTAGATAAAAGATATTATCGTACAGAAAGCACTATGTGTATATAATAAATGTGATTATGTAAAAAGATAAAGCTGTCTTTTTTAAAAGATGCAGGATGAATGACATGAAAACTTACGTTGACAGCTGTATCTTCATATTCATTCTATCTCCCTTTTTTAGTTAATTTTAAAAACTTCCAAAACTTTCCCTTTTTAGGCTGAAATACAGCAGGCCTGGTCTTTGCCAGATAATGAATATTTTAAAAAATATTTCCTTAAACCATTTTGTCTGTCTTTTATAAGGATAGTAAAAAGTGTTAAAAATTGTTCAGCCAAAAACCCTGGGAACAAACTTGAACTTTGCCATGAAAGCAGTCCATTTAAAAAAAAAATGTTTAAAAGGGCATTGATAAAAATTAGATTTTATTTGGTGAAGCCCTTCAAAGTTTTGTTTAGGCCAGTTATATTTTCCCTAAGTCTTCTCGCTAAGCTTGAAATCATACACCTAAGAAAAACAACTCCATTTTCATTCCAGCTCACCTTGCTTCTATAAAAATTTATAGGAAGAAAAAGGTCTGTAAAGTGCAGAGTGCTAGTGAATTTAGAGACAAGCACAGATGAGAGACGGGCTGATATGCTGTCTGAAACACAGCTCAGCTCATTCCCAAGAAATGTTTTCATAAAAGAGCTTTCTGTTTTGTCTTCTTCACACATATATTTGATCTAACCTGTTGGCTCTCCTGGTCTATGATACCAATTTTATTCTTCCTGTTCTCCTTTACTCAGCTTACTCCAGGCTACATTTGTGACCTTTGTAGTTCTGTTCCCTTCCAACCCAACTCTTCCCTTGAAATAAGGCTCCTTGAAATCTCATTCTTCTTTTTCCTGAGCAAAACCTCCCAAATTAGTTCACCAAACCACAGCTCTGCATTTTTCAAATCCCACCCAAGTCACGTCTTTCATATTGCCTCTCTGCATTGAGTTAATAAGAAGCAAAACCAGCACAAGGAAATGTCTGAGTTATCTTCTCTGCCTAAACATATTTCCATTGAGCTAAGCTTTCTATCCTGCATACAAATTTGCTCTGGCTCAGTAGCCTTGCCTCTCACTCGGTAGCCTTGCAAACAAAATTATAACATTTGGAAGCAGCCAGGCCCACTGTAACTTTGCAAACTTCTTTTTTAAAAAGCTATTTTTAGCATGTGCCAGGTAGCATTTTAGGCAGCAGGCAGAAAATGGACTGAAGGATCGTAGAAGGGAGGTAAATAGAATTATATGGATTCTTTTTCATCAGAATAGTCTTAATGACTGATAAAATTCATGTTTTACAGTATAAACTGTTGCTAAAAATGCTTTTCAAACATTTACCACAAGGTGCCAGCAGTTCTTTAATGCTTTTTTTGTTTTCAATTCCTGCTGTACACACTCAAAGGGGTACAATGGGGCAAAGACTGCAGACAGGGGTATTAATGCTAGGACCAGAGACTGTTCACAGAAGACAAGACATATTTTAGGGCTAGTACCTATACTAGTACCTCTAAAAGAGGCAAAAAAAAAAAATTAATGTCAAGTTTAGTAATTTGGACAGAGGTCTAAAGCATGCTAGTTTGTAGTTTTGGGGGTTTATCTGTACTTTTGAAACTCATCCTACTGTAAGGTCCACCCTATAATGAGGATCCTGAGCCACCAGTGTCTGTTTTGCCTAACTCTTATCCCCTGCAAAAGTTAGAGAGAGGGGACAAATATCTCATACAATATAGCAGCATCTTTCTTTCTTAAGATTATAACTCTTCCTAATATTGGGAGACTTGTACAGTACTGCTGTAACTTACCTACAGGGGTGGGGGGGGGGGAGGGGGAGCGGGGGGAGTGTTGCCTAGAATGAGAAAAATGAGGTGTGTTAATGCAAAGACATCTACCATTTGTGAATGTATTAATAATAAAATATCAATAAGGACTTATTGCAGTCAAGTGGAATTGCATTCCAGTTAAAGTTAGCTGTAGAGTGCTTACCCCAGTACTCACTTCTATTAGATTTAAACAACCATGTTGCTGAAATTTAGCTACATATAAGTATCAAAGCCAGACTTTCAACAGTTAAATCAGAATAATTCAGAACTGAAACAGCAGAACCTAAGAGAGGCTGCCTTCCTGCTCTGTTTTATTACATTTTCAATGACACAGCTATACGTGAATGGTTATTATAAAAATTACCTCAAAGTATACATACATGTTATATACACTCCATTAAGTCTTAATATTTTATACATATGCAGCTCTTTCCACTCAGAAAGGCTCACAAAGCAATTTACAAACAATATATGCAGAACTAACTTGAGACATTTAATGCAATATGGTCTCCCTTCATAGAGATACATGACTAAACATCCCCAATGAGTAATATGGCCAGCAGCCATAACAGCCTCAGGCTGTGATCTGGTCTGCTCTCATAAGCTAAACAGGCTTGGTCTCGGCCAAATGCATTTGGGAGCCCTCCAAGGAAATCCCAGGGTGCTTCAGGAAGCAGAGCCGGTGATTCAGTAGGTGGCACACTTCCCCTGGAGTCAGCTCTGAACCAGCCACTCCAGCAGAAACCCTGGTAGGTGCAACACCATTAACCAAATGGGATCTCAGGCAGGATCCTCAGCTGAGACTTGTCATTTGTCACACTGTCATGATTTATTAGTGATGCTATGGATTCTGCAATTAAAAACTAAGAAGTCGTTGCTGCTGAGAAATCCTCTCTGCAGAGTTCCTTAATCTGGATAAGCTGAAAGAATTTATTTCTAGCTTTTTCTGTGGCAAACATTGTGTTTCAAATGGGAACCATCTGTAAGTGTCACTGGACTTATTGGTGTTCACCAATAGGAAGTGATTTTTTTTATTTCCTACCCGAATTTTTGACCACAGGTATATGAATCCTTTCCTTTACTTCAGACGATCCCATTGAAGTGCCACATCCACTTTTAGGTACTGTTCCTAGCTAAAGGGGGAGTCAGGCAGAGGAGAATACTTGGGACAGCTGGAAAAATACTCTGAAGACTAGAAGATGACAAAGGATGGACCAAGCAACCTGGTTGTTCTATTGAAGACAAGGCAGAGGTGGACATAATGTGTTTTCAAATGCACAAGAGGCTGCTGAAGCCAGAAAGAAGAAATAATCTCTCTATTTCTATATTAAGTAGAATCAAAAATAAAAGGGACTTTTGCTTCTCCATCAGGGAGGGTTTGAGTTAGCCTGAAAGAAAAACTTGTCTCAAAGTGAGTAGAGTTAAGCACAGGAACAGGATCTGTGCTCTGCATTTCTGGAGGTTGTCAAAAACACATTAAAGATATTTCTGTCAGAAATGATGTAGATGTTACTTAAGCCTACTTTGGGCAGAGCACTGGATGAACACTCAAAGTCCCCTCCAGCCATAGAGCTCAATGATTCCATAATTTTTATGAAAGCAAAATATTTATAGCTTTGGGATTACAGATTTCTTCCTATTTATATTAACTTTAAAACAATAATTCCACCCCACCAAAAAAAGCCTAAAACACATGACATAAAATAGGCTTAAAAGACTGCACCACGATTTTAGGGGCATGACTACAAAAATTACCTATTCTTAAGATTTCTAAGCAAAATTTGTTTTGCGATCTGGCTCACCTGGGTTTTTGTTTACATAGATGTAACCAGAGTTTTCCACCATTCTTTTCTCAAAAAGTTACAGAGAAGATCGGGTTTTCACATCTAAGTCAATAAACAATGCCGTAAATGATGAAAAATTTTATTAATGCTTGTGGAAGTGTCAGATCCTTTTTTATTTGGAGAAGAAAAAGGGGAAAGTGTGGGTAAAGGGGAAAAGGAAGACATTCCCCAATGTTTAGGTATGACCTCAAGAAACACACTAACTTTTCCTGGGGGTTTTCCCATCAGTTGAGTACCTGTTTAGCTGCTGAGTTCAGAGCAGCTTGGATCACCCCCCTGGAGTGTAAATTATGGGGCTGGTATTAGCTGGTAACCCTTTCAGCTGACAGGGCCTCTTGCACCCTGCATTAAAAAGCCTAAGGATGAACATACTCCCAGAAAATGCATTGCTCAAGTCCACGTTAAAGTGCCTTGAAACTATCCTTCCTTTCTCTGTTGATGTTTTTTTGTTCTCTTTTGAACAAAGACAAAAAAAGTATGAAGTTACTCAGTAATAAGGATGATTGGAGGGAAAAGCTTTTGCCAAGTTATTTTGTAGGGAAAGCCGTGCGGGTTGATTGCTGTCATACCGGAGGGAGATGAAGAGGCAGCATGCAAATGTAAAAAGAAGAAAGGTTTAAAACACATCCTGAGCAGAACTGGTATGTGGCCCTGAGAAAAAAACATGCTTTTGGGTCAGGATGCTGAGTACAGGGGTCCAGGGCTGCAGAAGGGAAGACATCCTTGGTCCTTTGATTGCTCCCCATGCTCATGTAAAAAGGACCTAATTTCCTGCAATAAATACATACACTTCAAAATATTCCTGATCCCTTCAACAAGTCTTTTTCTTATTCTGAACTACAGCACAGCCTCCCTGGTTTTGCTTGGCAGTCCATGGCAAAGGAGAAATAAATCCTGATGTCAGTACTTTTTTTCTTTCTTCTTTTTTTTTTTAAATAAATATAACCTTCAAATGAGTTTTTTCCTATGATTTAAGAAAGCAGTTTCAAAGTGCATGTGGGACAACATGTATCTGTTAATCTTCTTTGTTCGTTTGCAGGCATGTAATCCTATTTGTTAGAAAAATAGCCTCACAGGAGAAAGCATAGTTTATTCTTCAATGAATGGCTCTTAACTTAGATTTACAGTACAGACAGATTACAAGTTTACTTTCTCCAAAGAATGGAGCCCTTCTAAACAAAATACTCAAACAACTCAAGAGCGTAAAGAATGAAAAGTCTCTCTTCTTGGCTAGACAGATTTGATACCTTAATGATTGTAACATTTTAACAGCTGTGGGAAAACTGACATTAAAAAAATACTCAGCCCAGAAACATGGTCTGTCTACAACATCTTTGAGCTCTTATATTTTATTAGCAATTTGGATTCATTACTGTTTTAAGGAGGAAGGAAGGGAGGTAGATATTTCTGAGAGCTGTTTCTCTAAATGTATTAACCAGAGATTTCCAAGCACGATTTAATACAACACAGCTCAATCCTCAAAAACTGGCGAAAGGGTGAGATGTCACCATTTATCCCTTCATTGAAATTCATGCTCTAACACAAGAGGTCAAAGCAGGTATCTGAGCAATCTTCCTTATGAAAATGAGATAACCTCCTTTTATCCCAAAGCCTGCTCTGATCCCGCTCCCCCTCGCTTCCAGCCCAGTGCCAGGCAGCAGCTCACGGGTACCGCACTGTCACCTTCCTTTAGAATTTATGATGCTCTGAAGGAGCACTGTAGTATTTAATAGCCTGAGATCACAGGCTCTCCTGACACAATACTTAAACAGGTTCTGCCTTTCTTTCAGTGTGCTCATTATTTGCACATGGTCTATGACATCCAGGAAGAATATGTTATCACACAAGTCCTCTCTTCTCCCTCTCTTTGTTCTTCCATTATATTTATCTCCTTTACCTAACAGGTCCTTGACTATGCTGTCAATTTTGTAAAAAAAAAAAAAAAAAAAAAAAAAAACCACCACCAAAACAAAGCCACAAAAGCACCAAACCAAAAAGAGCATTTGGGAGGCCCTGTTCACTAATTTTTTTAAGAATGCTAAGATGCCCTTTAAGCTTTAAAACAAACACTGAAGCCTGAAAATGACATGTTCTGAAGCTCAACAGCCACCTCCTGATGATACCATTAGAAATCCCTGGAAGTCCATGCTCAGACTTCATCAGTCTCAACTAGTCATACCTCAGGGTGGAGAAATGGACATGATGAGTGTTCAGAAGTATTGCACAGGGAGACACTGAGAGAATGTCTTGTGGTAAGAGAGTTTTAGGAGAGTAATTCTGCTTAATTACAGACATATTGGAACTGTGCTTTTGGAAGTGATATCAATAAGGTAGTTAACAAGCTGAGACACAAAATGCACTTCTTTTTCCCTTGTATACTCTGAGATCCCAATTTTGTTACACTTTAAAGGGCATGTTTTGTTTTTATTCTCTCCTCATTAGAATAAGACTAAACAGCAAAATGTTATTTTATTATTTGAATGTATTTTAAATTCACTTTTTCCATAGAAGGAAGGTCATTAATTATTCTTTTAAGTAAGCCAGATAGCTAACACAGCAAAATATTCTTCTTTTGATAACAGTTTATATTCAAACCATGGATACCATATCCTCTTGTGCTGATCACCAAGCCTTTCAGGGAAGAGCACAGCTCTGGATCAGGCAGCATGGGTGAAGCCCTGCATAGGACAGTCCTTAAAACATCAAACAACCTTAGGAGATAGTCCACCTCCAGAGGAACATCTTCTCAGGTTGGCCACCCATGTATTAGTTAACAAACTCACTTGTTTTTCAGAATATAAATGTCCTGTGTCAATGATAGTTCAGGTTGTTGCATTCAGCTTCTTTCAGAATTGTTTTCAGTGACACTGTATACAGTGTTAAATTTCTAAGGGATGCTAGATGCTTAAATACCTGAAATGGTGAGCTCTTTATACCAGGAGGAAGTTCTGCAACTAAAACAGCCAATGAAACAGGTATTCCTACATTTATCCACATTATCTTCTTTTTCTGTGAATGCCCACTCAAATGAACACACTTTTGTAAATGAAAAATGTTCACTCCTTTGACTTCAACATCTACCCCCAAATTAGGCAGAGTATGTAAGATCAGACATATGAACAGTTATTTAAGATCTTCCACTTCAGCTTCAAATCAGCAGGAAAGAGTGTTTCACAGCAGCCTTCCCCATGAATCTCCACCACACACCTGACTAGCATCTGCTTCAGTACCCTACAGAGCAAAGAAACAGATGACTTTGATAGGGCATCAGACTTACAGCCCCTGGCAGAAGCCTCTCTCACTGCTCTCAGCCCAGCTAAGTGGCACTACCAAGTCCACTTCCCCTCCTTCAATGCTAAAACATTTTCTCCTTCACTAATAGCCAGACAACCTTAAGTATCATGCTCAAATTGCCCTAATCTCCTCTGCTCTCACCCTTTAAAATTACTGCTAGTGGCTGGCCCCTGGCAACACAACAGTGTTTTAACTCAAACTTCCATGCAATAAATAGCTCAGATTTCCTTTAAAAGGAACACATACACACAACAGACTAGGGGTGCACAGAAGTTTTATGCATCTAGCAGTTTTTACATATTCCACTGTTATTCATTTAAGGCTGACCAAGTGGTCCTCAGGGGATGGCATGCACAAGCATAACATTATAAGTGTTAATAGGAAACGGATCTGAACAAAGAGCCGCATTTCCCCATTATATTGTGTTTCTGCTTTAGTACATCATGTTAGTTTCCTTCACAGCTGGCTGGTCTGCCTGTTGTTTCAGGAACAACTATCATTTGCTCATAACTTTCCTTTATTTCACTGTATTTTATATGCATGTATAGGCATGTGGGATTCTTGCTGTGGTTTTAATCTAAATGGCTTATCTTACAGCACATTTTTGAAAGCTCATAACAAAAAATGGGTATCAATTCAAAAATAACAACAGAAATATATGAGCTGTGTTGCCATGCTAGAGAAAAAAAGTCCAGTCAGTTTTCTGTGACCAGAAAAATAAATAGATTAGTTGGGTTTTAATATAACAAAATAATCAGAAGGGTGCAAGGCAAATTCTTGCTATTTTTATAAACCCAAACTCATTTCAGTAATATTCTGCTGTTTATGCGCCCTTGAGCTAATTTCCTCCCTCCCAACATGTATGCAATTTATCCTGCAGAATATCTTTACCCTTCTAGTGATGGGGTGGGGGGATGTAGGAGGGGGTGTGGTGGTAATCCTCAAAATAAGCTGAAAGAACACCAGAACATGCACTTTGGGAACTGCTTTGTAGAAATTCAGACTAAATCTCCTGTGGACATATTTTTAAAGAGTCCAAAGCAGCCAGGCAGGCATGCATGCCTCTGGTGCTCCTGTGGTTGTGTGAGCAGTCCCTTGTGTGAGCACTGATGGAGTCCACACACAAGAACAATATTGCCTGCTCCTTCTCCAAATGCAAAGGGGCACATGCCTAAATTGCTTGCACATTAGGATGAAATGTCTAAGACAGATGTACAAGACCAACTGTATACTGACAAAACAATGACTGTTTCCATACTTCATTATATGATGTCTCTGTTTAAAAAAAAAAAAAAAAAAAATATATATATATATATCAACTCCAATATTCTTGTACTTGCTGGTTTTTCAAGAAAAAGGTACCACCCTTTCCCACTGCACTCTGCAGTGAAGTTACACCCAGAGTATGACGTGACTGCAACTACTTACTCCCAAACATGCACCATGTCAGTGTGAAACTTGGAAAAGAGAAAGGTCTTCCTTATACTCAAGATCTGTCTAATGAAATAACTAATATTTGTAAAGCCACATTTGTGGTAACATATTTGTAGCAGCACATTTTCACAGAAGACAGATTTATTTCAGCCTCTAAAAAAGCTCTACCAGTGACAACAACTCCCAGGCTCCTCAAAGCAGCGTTCAGTCTCTCTGCTCTATTTCAGCTTCTTTAATACTTTGTAAAGTCCAAGGTGTATACTTTACACGTTCCTTGTTCCTAAAGTTCAATTTCCTAAATAAGGCATGATTCCTTTCAGGATGACAGCTTGTAAAAAACACTTTAGGGTAAATTTCCCTTTTAAGGAAGCAGCTTAGCCACTCCTTTATCCTCATAATATGTACATCCCATCCCTTCAGGCAACATTTCTAATCAGCAGCATTTCCCATTCCTTACATCTGCTTTTGAAAGGAACCCCAGCCACATCAATCAGCCTCATACATACATAGACTAGGCACAGACATTTGTTGTGCTTTCTGAGCATTGTATCAGGAAAGATACTAAGTTATCAGGAAAAGATACTAAGCTACAAAAACAAGCATTTCGTCCTCACTGTCCACTAGACACCATGGAGTCTGTCTCCGATCTCTAAAGAACCCACGCCAATATTAATAACAGTGTGGGTAAGGGATGGTTAAAAACATTTTACTAGATTTGGGGAGAAAAAAGAACCTTTGAAAAACAAGAACTTCTGCACTTTTTCATTTTCAAATAAAAAATTTGCTTTCTGCAGGAACATCCTGATGTATTTCCCCAGCCCAACAGGAAACTGACACTGCAAAACTCTTGAGTGTTGAATGAGAAGTCTAATATTCCCCAGTGAAATTTTTGGCTTGATTTTATTCCTGAGCAAAACATATATTTTTTTAATTAAAAATAAACCCCATGGTTACACCACCCTTCTGAGACAGCCTGGTTGATACCACAGCTCAGATCCAGCTCAGGAGACTATGCTCTCTGGAATAGTTTCTCCTAAAATTTCTATTAGCTATTACTTGAGTAGACTATTACCTGCCATGTATGCTACTTTGGAGCATTTGTGATGCTAATAGTGGTACTATTACAGGGCCTGCAGCAAAAAATTGCTCATATTTCAATGTCAAAAATATCTTACATTAACCAGGCAAAGCTAATCTGCATTTTGAAAAGTATTTAAATACCTGAGGTATATAATAGAAGTACATGGAAAGTAAAGTAGAAATTTGCACTCAAATCAGCCAAAATAACTTTTTTCTTTTAATACCAGGAATACACTACACTAGCAAGTAATCTTTACATCTAGTGGTTTGATTATGGTTTTGTTATATGTTATTATGTTTTAAATACATTTATTTTTAAAAGGGCTGACATAAATCTCGCTTAATTACTGGTGGAATGATTCTAGAGTTCACTGTGATTTTAGTGAATGAGAATGAACTGCAGAATGGAGAAAGAAGTGTTTTATAGACCTTTCTAAGTCCTGCAACCTGACAGAGCAGCTACTAATCTGCCTGCTACAAAAGACATTCGAGCTATGGTGGTCATTTTCAGCTGCTTGAGGGACTTCATACTGTAAAGAATAAGTAGCCAAGGAGCAAGAGGTTTGTGGAAAGAGGTGGCAGTCAGTATTCTTCCTCTTCTCCATTATTTAGGCAGCTAAATGACGAGGTAAATTGATTAAGGAGATGACACAGTATGCTATGCATTGTTGAACAGTCTGGCAGTTAAGCCTGGACTATACAGGTGATGAGTTAAACCCAGGACTACAGAAAATGTGACATCAGCCCATCCTTAACTTCAAACTGTACAATAATCTCAATTAAACCACACGATCTTGAATTTGCCTATAAAAACAATCTTCACAGCAGAAAATTGAAAGGACAGTGGCAAGTCAATTAGGAAGGAATATTTTGAGAAAATGGCTATTTATCACTGCAATTAATCATACTTTTTGGAGGAGCCATAAGAATGTAAGTTAGGCACCAGCTTTTTCAGAAACAACAACAAAAAAATCTAAGAGATTAAATTCAGAGATGCTTAACTCTCTGAGTAAGTGCTACTGACTGAGGTCACTGATGAGACTTCTAGACAGAATCACAAGTTTGATGATAAGATTTGATAGCTTCACACCCCAGGCATTATAGAATCAAAATCCTTCTGCAAGTCCTCTCAACTTCATACATTTCTCAGACTCAGTGTTACAAATTCTCAAAAAGTATCTCATCCTGCAGGATGTAACATGAGATAACTAAGCATAAAATCTCAATCATACATTTTCAATGGGCCTCAGTACCTGCTTTAAAAAATCTGACCAGAGCTTTGGTAACTTTCTAAGACACTTTGCAGTGTAGCAATGATATTTTAGGAGAAAAGCTGTAGGGAAGAAATGCAATTACAAACCCTCCATGCCATAAGCAGTAAATTTTCAGATTTGAGTTTCCTACAGCTTGTATGTTTATAAGGCAAAAAGGCCTAAACATATTTATTTTAACAACATGCCTGTGTTTCTACAGTGATAATTGTCTCTAGTTTAATGACATGCCAACATCACCGATATCCAGCTTTTCTCTGTAGTTCCCCAAACCAGTACCTACTTTTCCCTTCCTAACACATTGCCTCTTTTTACCCCTATGCCTCAGAAAGAAGTGACCCTTTCACATGATGCCCAAGGACAAACCATGCAGATTTTTTTTTTTTCAAAAGCATCTACTGTGACAGTGCTCATCGCAACTATAAGATACATAACCACCACCACATGTTAGGACTGTATGCTAATTATTCCCAGTGAGTTCTGTTGGTTTTGTGTCAGACAGAGCATATGTTACAGGGTCTTTATTACAGGGGCTGTCTACCTCATGTATTTTCAACAACACTACATGCTGATGGAGTTTAGTAAATTAGCAATAATTATACTTAAAATTTGTTAACCAGAACTGCTCTGCCTTAACAGTGAGTAAGCACAGAACTTGGTGCTTAAATTTGACCCTCAAAATCTACACAGAAAAGTAATTACTCTTATGTGAATATATGTATGTCCTGAAGAAAAACACATGCATACCAGAATTTAATTTGTTCTTGACTATCAGCTCCTACAGTTGATTTTCCCATACTTGTGGCTGCTATCTGTGGCCCTTTTACCTCCAGTTGCGAGACAGCTGTCAGCTTCTTCCACAGCCCCAGAATCAAGACTCGATATGGCCTTTATATTACCTCTTGTTTTAATCAGCTTGGAGCCTGAGAAACCCAGCCTAAGTCCTCCTGGGAGCACTATAGGCCAGTGGGCTAGACCTCATCTAGCTGTCTATCTGATACTGTCTTCTCCATTTCTGTGCGAATCAGTGCAGCCGTGCTCTTTTTGGTGCATGCCAGGGCCCTCCAGCACAGCTGTGAGATCTGAGTGATCTTTCAGGAAGAAGATAACAGAGGAGTGAAAACTGAAAGATTCATTAAAGACACACAAGGGCAAGATGCAGAGCAAAAAAAGGATCAGGACCAGGCATTTCAAGGGGTGACATTTGAAAGTATTTCCAAAAGTATAGAAATTAGCAGCCGCTCTTTTCAATGGCTGCAAAATGCTCTGGTGAAGTCTGAAATGGGGCTTACTTTTGGACTCCTAGAACATGAGATAATCAATATAGTTCAGTACAGGGAAGCATGCAGTTGGAAAACTGGATGGATGGATGGATGGTTGGATGGATGGATGGATGGATGGATGGATGGATGGATGGATGGATGGATGGATGGATGGATGGATGGATGGATGGATGGATGGAGACAAGTCAGAAAAATTGGCATCACATTCTATTATTTCACTAGCAGTAACTACCAGTGCTCAAGCAGCACATGACATGGTCTTGTCCACATATGTTATTTTGTGCCAATTCATTAGAGAGGTGATAGGTGCAGAGTGAACAGTCTCAGCAGCAGCTGATTGAAAAGCATGAGAAAGTCATAAGCTGGGCCATTATACCTGCTCAGTAAATGGCCTGGGAATTATAACTAGTGGTGAATCTTTCTGCTCAATCAGTGTTCAATGTGCACAAAGAGATTTACAAGCATAATAAAGCATTGAAGACATCTCAGAATTTTTCAGTGAATGAGGATGTGACTGCACTAACAGCTATACCATATATCTAACCACCCAGTGTGAGATAGCTGGTAGGTTCTAGTATACTACACAAGAGACTGATCAGCTAGGATTTTGCAAAATGAATTATTCAAGGGAAAACTCAGAGCCTCAAATAACAACTATCCCACCATCAGCGTAACTTGAGACAGACACACCGTCCAAGCCACACCTCCAGATGCAGAGGGTCAAATAGTAGGAGGTATGAACTGAGGCTCTATTTGAGACCATTTACATATTAATCTGGCAAACTGTATTTAAAGACTAGTGTTCCACTGATCATACTAGTCATTTATTCTACAGGGTATGGAAAAAAAGTCTAGGCTGCCAAACAGGTTTCATGACAATGACAAGGAATCATTATAAAGAAAAAGATATTGAATATATGTCAGTACAGAAAACACAAACATGAACTTTATGTGCACTGCTGGCTGAAAAGCAGTGTCATAAAATGACAGTAAGGGAATACCTTAGATGTGACAAATAACTTGGGTTTAAAACTAAATATTACAAGGTAAAAAGCTGCACTGTTGCCAAAATTGTATTCCTTTGGGTTTGGGATTGATCCAAGTAGTCCTCACCACAGTCTTGGATTAAGCCTCTGCTGTGCTGGCCGTAACTCACAGGGTATGTGGAGTCAGTTTGATGCTATGTAGGTCAGGCTCTGTTAGCAGCACAGTCCTGAGGTCCACAGTAAAGAGGTCAACGTGCACAACTCGCTCTCCCTCCATGTGGCACAGCCTGCCGGGATGACAGGAGCTCAGCCAGCCTGTTTAAAGTTACATAAACCACAGAATGGATGTTCCCAGCTCACAGGTAGCAGCCATAGCTGGACAACAGCTGCAGATAGTGGAAAAGCAAACCTTGCAGTCATCACAGTTCGTATCCTAGAAAGCTAGTTCATCAGCCCAGATCTGATGGCCACTTAAGTCCTAACAGTTATCAGCCTCAAGGAGATCACAGCAAATGAAATTATGATTTCATCAAGTTTCATTAAGTACTGCATTGCTGTGCAAGGTTATATTTTTGGCTTAGTGACCTCCTAGGAACCTCTCAGTGTTAACAATTCAGTCAGTAGCACTCTACCCTCTGAGTCAAAACTGGCTGCGTGTCAATTGACTACAAGTCAAATCCTTGTATTGGCATTAGGAGCTTTTTGGCAGGGCTATGCAAGATTACATTTGAAGTCCACACCACTTAGAGAAGCAATTATGCTCATCCCCATAATTTTTCATAAAACTTATGCTTAGCACTTTGTTCTCAATCTGAAGTACCAATTCAAATAATTTTTTCTCTTCACAGAGCCTCTGTGTAGGTAAGTTAGGTAGAGTATTCCCCTTAATCACAGATTTTGAACTGTTAATTCTGGCTGGCCTACCATCTGCTGCACCACAGAGTAGTCACACAAGGCTTGCTTGATAAAATACTAAAGAATTGAAAGGACTGAAAAAGAGGGGTGGGGAACAAGAGAAGTTCTTCACATCAGATGGAGTGAACAGCAAAAATTTACACATGAAACCACCCATTGCTCTGTGGTGTTTGAATGCCAGAATGTCTTTCTTTGCTTTCCACAGCAGCCTTTAGACGGCTTTCCTGCAAGGCTCCTTTGCTATTAAGCTAAGCTCACCTTGACCCAAACTGAGGGCAAAGAGCTGGGAGCAAGGAGATTGCACCTTTCTTTTCAGCCTCATGACCCAGGCCAGAGGCTCAACCAAGAGCAAAACATCAGCTTTCACCCGTGTGGTTGGAAAAAGCAGCAGCAACAACTACACACATCAGGCTGTCCTGGAGAGCAAAAGGCAGCAGTCTGACACACAGTAAAGGCAAAGAGATAAACCTCAGCAGGAACCATGCCATAATCCACCCTAAAATGTATCTTTGCCAGAAGTATAAACCTTCTATTCCTGTGAGGAGGTCTATGCACAGCCCAACTTGTATTAACATCACATGTAACTGACTGGGTCAAACCCCCACCTATTGCACACACAGGGCTGCACACAGCCTCACTGATTCCTCATTTAATTTCAAGTACAGATGGAGCCCAGTCGGCAGGGTCGAGGTGACTGCTTGTGCAGATGACTTGTGCATTTTCACATACATATATTCTACATGCAGTCACAAACTTTTTTTAAATTTTAATTCAACTCAAAAATCAGAATTTTCCATGAATTCAGTACAATATCCCATCAAATAAGTTCTTTCTTAAATAAAAGTTCTTTTGTTTCCACAGCTTGTTTTCTGGATACTGAACAGCATTTGTTGGCTAAGTCACATAACTTTCTAAATAAGCATGTTTTCTGCGGGTCATAAATAATGGTAAGGAACATGATGGCTCAAAGTCTTTTGAATGCATGTGTCTGTAAGAGGAGCAGAACAAGGAAATATTTGTTTTCTTATGATAAGTTAAATGAGTTGGAATCACGGACTAAAGTACAGTAATAGAAAAGGGATGTGTAAAGACGTCTACTAAATGTAAAACTCAAATCCTTATTCTCTTCTGTATTCAAAGTTTTCTCTGTAACTCCATAGCTGTGATTATCTGATTAGCAGAATCTACAGTGACTGTATGAAGAAAATAGCTAGAAGAAAACTGGTCTGAAAAAGTAACCCAAACATTTCAGTAAAGCAATTGTGAAGTAAAATAAAAGATTACAGACACATTCCAGTTAGACTTTATAAATGAGAAGATAAGCATCAAACAGGATTATACCAGATGATAAAAAATATTCCACATGGGAGTTTAAAAGACAACTGGTAATAGGGCAAGTAACCCATACAAAGTTGTCTTACCTAGACAAGCTGGCATGTCAATAAAGGCTCACTATATAAACTATATTGAGACTAACCATAAAAAGATAGGGTTAAATGTTTGCATGTCTTCCTTTTAGAATGCTTTTCTTCATGGAATCTCACCTCCAGTCTGGTTTTTGTCTTATTTTATTTGACCAGGAAAAAAGCTGGCCTTTTTTCCTTTTTTTTTTTCTTTTTTTTTTCCTTTTTTTTTTTCCTTTTTTTTTTAATAGCTTCTGCATCTATAGATATAGTTAATCTTTTTTGCACATTTGTTGATTGAATTTCTAAGTACATGTCTAATTTAGCTCTTTTTTCCCAGTTTAGATTAATATCAGAAATATGTTATGAAATTAATGGAGAGAAAAACCATCCAAACAAACAATAACAAACTAAACTTAATAAATAATAAACCAAACAAACAAAACCCAAGAAAAACAACAAACCAAAAAAAACAAAATCAAAGTTCAGCAGGATATGAATGAACAATCTTGGAAACAGAAATTAGATACATAAAATAGTCAGCAGGCTACTTGTCTTTTCACTTGAAGAAAGACAAATTTTAAAGGTTAAATTAGCCAGTGGGCGGGTTTCCTACTGTTCCCTGAATTCAGAAGAAGTACTCTCAGAAGTGAAATAAAAAAAAATCATAAAATGAAATAGAAGTGCTGTGGTATTAGTGCAAAATGTGTTCCTTCGTTCACAAACTTTTACTGCCTATATAATTTCAGGCAAAACAAAATGTATAGTATATTTTGTTTCCCTAATAAAATGATAAAATAATAAACAGAAAATTATTGTTAATAGCTTTGCTTTACATAGAGTGCCAATTATTTCCTTTCCTCATTTCTACTGTTAAAAATTAAAAGATGAAGTTTCAATAGTTAGTGCTTTCAGAACACTGTGTGCTACTCACCACTGAATTAAATTTGAGGCAGATACCAATGAGTACATTTCGTTCAGGTCCAGCTTTGGACAATTCCACACTAGTTTGCCATCACTCAAGGAAGTGTCATAACTGAAGTTAGTAAATAAAGCAGAACAATATCAATAAAAGTGCACAACAGATTCCACAGCCTTTACCATCTTGCAGAACATCAGTGCAAGTGAGAATGTAAAAACTGGTGAGTCTCACGATACTTGCTTGGCACAAGTAGAAAGATAACTATTGGAAATTAAAATTAATTTGCACAGGATGCCCCTCTTTCTTAGGTTTTGAATGTAACACGTGGCAGATGAGTTTACATTGTGATAGGTTTCCCCAGCTGGCCCCCAACATCAGGGATCCAGGCGCAAGATGGAGAGGCCAGTCTTGTGCCTGGACAAACAAAACTTTAATTGCAGACTTTGACTTGAAGGAAAAAGTTAATTGAATGTGGTTTACTCTGTCACGAAAGGTTAATGTTAGTGGATAGATGCTTTTAAACCTAGAGGCATTGAGACTCTCTGTACACTTCCTGCAAACCCCATTTTGGCTGACATCCTTTGATATCACTACTGATGAGACCTTCTTTGTGCGTGTCCTCCAAATCACCATCCTTCTTCCAATTGATCAGCCAAAGGCTTCGCCCAGCTAAAAAACAACTGCTCCGGACTTAGATGGGCTTCTCTAAGACATTGCAGGAAACAGATTTCAACATCTGACTAGAAAGGATACCAAGTAAACAGAATGTGAATAAAAGTTCCAAGAGACCATATCATTCTCAGCTACTTTGATTGCAAAAGCACACTGAAACCATATCTTCTTCAAGCTTTAGCAGTTAGGTTCCTGCTGGCCACTTAATGAACAAGAGCCTTTGCCAGGAACAATAGCGTGTACTAACCCTCTTTTTTTTTTTTCTTTTTTTTTTTTTTTTTTTTTTTTTTTTTTTTTTTTTTTTTTTTTTTTTTTCTTGGAAAGCGTAACATAATTCCCTATCTGTAGGGCCTTCAACATTCCCAGAAGAAAAAAGAGAGCAGGCTTGATCCTTCCTTGCTTCAATAAGCCAGCTATTTCAAAAGACTATAAAATCAGCTCTCCAGTCTCCACGGTCTATTTGGATGCAACAGCAGCTGGACAGCCGGAAGAGTCTGCAGCAGGAAAGTCACCTTCCACATCATTCTCACTGAGCTGCTGCAGGAGATGGACTGCAAAACCACACAACAAAAAGTAGGGTTCTCTCAAGGAAACAATTATTTGTTTGTTTAAGTGCTGCCCTTTTGGTGCCCTACTCCTTTCCAAAAGAGTTTTCCAGCAGAAACAATATCTCCCTGACAGACAGAAGAATTTCCTTACCTATTTTAGCAGCACACAGGCTGCTTGCTCACTTTGCAACATGACTTCCACTCTATTATCTCTACTTTCCTGTTGTTTAGGGAAACATGCAACAAATGCAAGGATAGGTCTGCACAGTCTGCAGACCTAATTTCCTTGAGTGAACTGACAACTGTTAACCTTGATAAGACAAGGGCTGATGGCTTAAACTGAGAATATGTTTAGATTAGCTATTTGAAAGAAATTCTTTCCTGTAAGGGTGATGAGGCACTGGAACATGTCCAGAGAAGCTGTGTGTGCCACATCCCTGGAAGTGTTCAAGGCCAGATTGCATAGGGCTTTGAGCAACCTGCTCTAGCAGAAGGTTGTCCCAGGCCCATGGCAGGGGGATTGGAACACGATGATCTGTAAGATCTCTTCCAACCCAAACCATTCTACAGTTCTGTGAATCTGAGGGAAAGCACACAAAATGAGGACCTTCACAGTTTTAAAAAAAATACATATCCAACCACCTCAAAGCTCAGCTGCCCTCTGCAGACAACATTCACAACAGAAGTGAGCAGAAGGCTCACATTGCCATTTGAGGAGTGTCCTCCAGAGAGGGAACATTCTTTCTCTGGGGCATATGGGATGTGGTAGGGTACAGCTCCTCCAGGTGCTGGTAGTTCTGCATTCAGTGGGGAGACAGGGTAAGAGCATCTTGTCTGTCCATGCTTTTAAGGTAGCAGTTGTGCCTGGCTCTCAAGGACAGCCGCACAAGGTCTGGGAGAGTCCCTCCTCACCACCTCCCTCACCACCGCACACCCTTGTAAGGCCAGATGAAGGCTGGCCCCTAGCTGGGGATTAGCGACGCTTAAAAATAGAAGTTGAGACATGCAAACAGACTGAGTTATAACTACTGAATTCCAGTGTGAAAAGAAAGTGTCAGCTGGCAATGCTGGAGCTTCGCTGTGTGGGCAAGAAAGGTGTTGGAATGTCAATCCAAGTGCCATCTCCTGTCATGGCATGTAGACGAACAGTCCTGGGAGCTTGGGATACACTACTGTGAAGGGCACTACAGACTGCCACTTATAATTCTGCTTCATTACAGAACAAGAAGGTGCTCAGCAATATTAGGGATGCACTAATAATCCTCCATGACAGCACATACTTAAATATTGTTGACACAGAAAAAAAGAAAACTTTCAGAAAAACTTCATACAGCTGCACCATAGCTGTAAATGCTACCCAGAGAGTAATTGTTAATAGCTTTTACAGACACATAAAGTGTAGGATGCCTTTAAGGCAAATAATCAGCCTAATTTTTACCTTATATTAATCCCATTGGCTTCAGAGGAGTTCCACCAGGCACGCATCAGTGTGTTTATTATTACTAATATTACGGTGGTGTCTACAGGTCACAAACCGTGAAGACATTAAGGAAGCATTCTCAACTCCTGACCTAAAACAAGAGAGAGAACATCTGACTCTCTGACCCTACCCTGAGGGTTCAATAATCAAGAAGCCAGAGATCAGACTAGGAGCAGTACCAGAAGCTAAAAATATTTTAAAAGCAAATAATCTGTTTACTCAATATGGATACTTTTTTGGCTTCTTCTGAGGTTTTTAGAAACAAATCCACTGTGTCAATACATAATTTGAGATGTTTTTGTTTTAATTTAAAATATTCTCTGATAATAGAGTTCACTTTGTTTCAGAATGAAAATAAACACTCTTCAGGATAGCAAAAATGCATCTGGAAATTGGTGTCCTAGTCTGAGATTCACTCTTATTAAAAATGGATGGATGGATATTTGTAGAAAATAAGCACTACAAAATAGTATTCCAAGCAGCAGCAGCACAGGTAAGCTTATCAAGCAATTCTACTCTCTTTTCCTATCTTAGTAGGTAAAAACCACATATTTAAGCCTCAATCTCATAATTGAATGCAGAATTTCAATTCTGCCATATTAAATATGGCAACAAATATACTTTGATATGCCATCTAGATAACCAGAGGGGAAGTACTCTTTGATTTCACAATTTGCAATATTTTGTTCTCTGGAAGCAGCTTTATCTAATGGATTTTGGTAACTGGCAATCTATGGTGAAGACTTAAACCTCATGTACTATCCTTTGAACGAGAACAAGGCAAACTTTTCCCACAATTCACATTTCTTGTGTCATACTGAAGAGATGGCAGCATGAAGAAATAATGTGAGAATGAGGATGGCAGCTGGAGTGCTCTTCAAGGATTGTAACTGCATTTCAAGAGATACTGTGGTTTTTGCATCTGCATGTCTGGGGTCTTGCAATAAACCCATGAAAAGTCGTGCCCTGCAATTTGCCATATCCTGCACAGCAATGCCAAGTCAAGAAACAGGGAATGGCTGATCTAAATTTGGTGGTCTCAGTACACAAGAAAAACTTGGATCTATTGGTGAACTGCATTGCCATCAGGTGAACTGCAGTTCAAGGCTTTTCAGGCTTTCTGAGACCAAAGGTATCATGTCCCGTAGACAAGAAAGGGGAAAAAAGAAAACACAAATGGCTGTTAAGCACTGAAATGCATCTGCAGCAGGGGGGAGACTTTTTTTTTTTTTTTTTTTAATCTACTAGTTCATATTACCTTGGGGTGAATTCACACCAGACTGCAAGGTCAAGGTGGCCAGTAGTGTAACAGATAACCTTAAAAGGGGCTATGTATTTTAAGAAATGGCAATGGTGATCCAACAGGTGCCAATAATTCTTTCTCCTTCACTGTGAGATTTTCCAAGAATCTCACTGACCAGTTTAAATTGCCTCTGTGATATTTGTACACGGGAAGTATAAGCTCATATACGAGTCTCAGGGTTGAGCAACAGCCTTCTACCTCAGTTTGTCTTAGGAAAATAATCACCTTCTACTGAGGAATGGCTTTCTAAGACCTGTCAGTAGTTAACATCAGACATGAATAGTCATAAAGATTTGTAAATAAGCCTCTCCAGCAGGTACTCAAAGGAATCTTGTGTTGACGGAGAGCCTTTCTTATAAATGAGTCACAAAACATTTCGGAGCATTAAGGAAACGGCTGAAAGCAGCTTTGAAGATTCCTAAATTTTTTCTCAGACTTTACCCACCAGATTCACAAAGTCTTGTCTGAGTAGGGACCTTCTAAGTAGCCCTGTATACTGTTTCAGTCCTGGGAAAGATAGTATATAAATATTATTATAAAAACCACTCCTTCAAATCTGAACAGCTCTCAAAAAGATACAAAGGGTAACTAATTCATCTCTGTGTCCAGCTAAGTTTTTGGGAGAAATTCTAAACAATACAAAGCACAAGAGACCATCTCCAGCATTTTCAACTTTAGAGCACTAAAGTCACATCTGATTAAAGTGCCTAATTGTTCCATTAGGAGATAATTATTGTCAGGCTGCTGAACAAGATGTTTGTTTCCATAATTGTTATACCTGGGAAACTCTTAAATCAAATTAAAAGTTTCAGATTCAGAAAAAAAGCCCTTTGTAAACCAAATAGTAAAATAAAATTTCAGCCTGACCAATAAAAAATGAAATTAAATAAAACCACAAGTCAGTAAATGCATGATTCTGTTGTGCCAAACTGTATGTTAGCATTAGTAACAGCTTCTCACTTTCTGGAGTTTTAATTATGACTCAAGGGACTGGGAAAAAAGAGAGGGTGGGAGAGAATGTAACATTTAACAGCCTCACTGGTTGCTGTCCCTACCTTTACTGCTGTTGAACTAAAAATCTCCACAGGCTAAAATTCCTTACATTGCAAATAAAATAGTTTTTCCCTGTTTTTTATCAGCCTGGGTCCCACAAGAATCTGGCAGCCGGTTTATGTCAATGAACAGAGCAATATTTACTGTTTACAGATATTCCGTGTTCCCCCCACATACCACACCACACCACACCACACCACACCACACCACTGAAAATGGTGAGGAACTCACACCAAATGTTTCCAACAACAAGAAGAAGGCCCCAAGGTTGTGGGTTCTACTAAAGCAGCATTTGGGAGCATGACATGTGGTACAAATAGGTTTGTGGAAGATGCTATGCCACTGTACTTCTTTATTGAAGTCATTCATCCATGTCACTGCTGCTAGATCTACCACCGCTAATCTGAAGTGACATGACCAGACTGTCCAAATTTCCAACCTTTCTTGGAGTCAACCATCTAGGAAGGGAAGGAGCTGTGGATTTGGAGATTGAGTCACAAGATAATACCACACTTTCTCTCTGCCATGACACAGTAATCCACAAAAGATCTGGAAAAGCGGGAAATTCATTCTGGCCTCCTGTCAGATGCTTCAGCTAAGATTCTCAGTACTTTCAAAAACCAGCTTGAAATATTAGAAACTCTTGTATTGTATTCTCACATCTTGGAGCATCTTCCACTGCCTGGCTTACTGATTTGGCATGCTGATCTTGGGAGATACCACTGGTCCAATCTATTTAGTTTGCAGAAGAACAAAGTGAGAGAGTTCCCTGAATTTCCTTTGTCTCTCAGAGTTCATCATAGTGAGACCGAGTGATGACCTCCGAGCAGACACTCAGTCTATCACTGTTACATGATGTATGCAATATAGTACATAAGCAACTGGGAACCCTTGAAGATTCATCCAGAACTTTGTGGAGACAATTTAAAAGAGATTTTTCAACTACAAGCTGTTCAAATACTGAGTCTGGGAAGTGCTGTGACTCTCACGGGCATGGCAGGGTTGCTGCATCATTGGCCATCCCTGTTTCCAGCAGCTGCTGACACAACGCAGTGAAGCAAGTAAGTCAGGAGGATGACTTACTAGGAAAAGGACTGGAACAGACCATAGCAATACACAAAGGATGAATGACATATTATTAAAATTAGTACTTGGTCAATATTACTACTTTGAAAGATGACCCAATTTATTCCTAAATTCCTGTCTTGGAGGACTCAAATTAAACAGCTTGTGAAAGGTTGAGGAGCCATAACAGAATGAGAGATGACATGATCACTGGGCAGGAAGAATTTTTGATAAAATTTCTATTAATTTTCAAAATATATAATCTCTTAGGTCACTCCAGAACCTTTACTTAAAATGCCCAGAATAACTTAAGGTCTTCAACATTTTTCATTGGCGTTCAGGCTATAGTTTACAATAATAAAACATGCAGTTTTCAAAAAAGGAAAAGAAGATACTTCTTATCAAAGTTTTTTAAAAGCTGAAAAAATGTCTTTATTCTCACAAATCAGCATTCAAAAGGTAACATGTTAAAAAAGAAAGAGCTCTAGAAAACTGTTCATCAGTATTAGTGGAAAAGTTTTCAGTTGATTACAGAACTTTTTGTATTATGGAGCTGCAATGAAATAATTTCTTTGTTTCTGCAATGTTACATTTTTAGATGTATTGAAGAATTGTGAAAACAATTTTGCAATATCCTTCCGCCTCTGAAAAATGTGTATCTTCGTTTCCCTATTTTTTTAAACAGACAGCTTTGAATGCTATAATTTCAAAGGCAACTAATTTTACTTAAAAACAGAAAGACAAAATAGTTGGAATGAGAAAAGTTTAATACGAAAAAAAGTTCGTATTGCTCTAACAGAGAAAAAAATTGTATTTACACACTATAGCAACGTAAGTTTGAAGTGATAAAATTTGTTGTAGGGAAAAATCCTGAAGTTCCACCTACAAACTTCAGCAAACCCACTAGAAAAAGTATGCTAGCATATCAATAAATTCACAAAATCTCATTCTATATGTGAATTTAAAAATATATATTATAGTCCATATAAGCAATGCAATATATTTCCAAGGTTTAGATATAAAGAAACATTTCTGCTAACAAAGGTGAATTTTTTTCTCTGCTGTCTCAACACCATCTCTATTAGCCAGCTGAAGAGTCCTGTTTATTACCATGTATCTGAGAGCAGCATGTTTCAATGTAAGTGGAAATGTCAGTCAGTGTGTGGCATCACGGATCAAAGCTCTTCCTCTGTACATGTACCTTCTCATCTCTTTTCGTCAGGGCTTCCAGTTTGAGATGGAACAGAGGGAACGTGAAGTTAGCTTCAAACAGATGTTGTAAAATGTCTGGTGGGAACAAGCTCCCCTCAGGAGCAGTCAGATTGTGTGGAAGAGCATCTGTTAACTTTCATTTGAAAGTCTCTACACTGGAGAATCAGAACATAGCAAAGGAAAAAATTGATAATAGTTAAGGAGAAGATGGAGAAAGGGAAGAAATGTGTTGTGGATTTGATGGTGTGTGGGCTTTTTACTGAACCGCACATTTTTCCTACATTTGTTATAGCTAGCATGCAAACATTTATATAAAAGCAAAGATATTATTCAATTTGAAAAAGGACAAATGGTTTATAGCAAGTAAAAATATGTCCCAGAACTAGTCACAAGTGTTCTATGTGTATGCTACATTTAGATTACTTTTATCTTTCTCACCTTATGTAAAAAGCCAAATATGTCTTCTACTTTCATTTACTAAACAAGGCTAAAATCCTCTTTAAGTCAAGAATAAGCCAATGGTGCCAAAGAAAGCATATGTATTAAAGAAATAGATTTTGTAGTATGCCAGGAGATGAGCCCACTCATTTTAAGATTTTTTTCATAGGTATATTTGCCAGCAGGCATCAGAATGTGAATTCCACTCATTAGATTTACATACAAAGCAACAATCTGATTTTAGATCAAAGATCCATGAGCATTGTTGCCACATGAGAAAGATTCCTTGTAATTCCTTGTTTATCTTAACCCTCATATCACTGCACAACACATTTCTATCCCAACTTTTCACCTTCCTTGTTTAGGAGCTTAAATTTTTGTGTTGCCCACTGTTTTGGTTGCTGATCTTTGTCTGTCTTTGAAGAGGTGCTTCTAGCTCCAAAGCAGGCATTTCTAGCAGCACTTTAGGACACTGGAATCAACAGCCATAGCATATCAGCTAAGGAAATAATCTGTTTTTCTTTGCCACTGGACTTTCTCTGTTCACATGAATGCCATTACTAATCAGGCCAAGGGATACATGGATATTTGACTTTTTTTTCTCGTAGAAGACCATATAATTTGATACCTACAGAAACACAGATCTATGCATTTCTGTCACCACAAAAGAAATGGAGCAACTGAAGTTTTAATGACATAATGAGAAAGAAATCCCCCAGACAAAAAGAGAGACAGTCTAGCCATTTCAGAAGAAAAGCCTAAGCTATAAAATAAAATTCCTTTCCCTCTCAGCAGTTATACTCTCAATATAAAGGATAGCTAGGAGACCTAAGAAACCCAGTTCTAAACATTCTCAATTTCGAGAGTGAGTAACCGAATTTTGTGTAAACCAAATCCTATGTGATTTCCACCTGTGGAAGATCTTATCTTCTCTTCCTCCTAATTTTAAAGGCCATTGTGCTGCATTGACCGTGGCTGAATGCCAAGTGCCCACCAAAGCCACTCTGCCCCTCCCCTGCTCAGCTGGACAGGGGAGACAAAATATAACAAAAGGCTCGTGGGTCAAAATAAGAACAGGGAGAGATGGCTCATCAGTTGCCATCCCAGGCAAAACAGACAGGAGAAAAAAATAATTTGACTTATTGCCAATCAAATCAGAGTAGAATAATGACAAATAAAATCAAATCTTAAAGCACCTCCTCCCCACCCCTCTCTTCTTCCTGGGCTCAACTTTACTCCAGATTTATCTCCCCACCTTTAGCAGCACAGTGGTTTGGGAAACAGAGTCTGCAATCAGTTAATCACACTGTCCCTGGCACTTCTTCTTCATCATGGTGAGGACTCCTCACACTCTTCTGCTCCAGTGCAGGGTCCCTGCCGTGGAGACATTCCTCCATGGACTTCTCCAATGTCAGTCCTTCCCACAGGCTGCAGATCTTCACAAACTGTTCCAGTGAAGGATCCCATCCACAGGGTGCTTGTCCTCAGGACAGACTGTTCCAATGTAGGTCCCCCATAGGGTCACAAGCCTTGCTAGCAGATCTGCTCCAGTGTGGGCTTCCCTCTCCATGGATCCACAGGTCCTGCCACGAGCCTGCTCCAGCATGGCCTTCTCATGGGATCGCAGCCTTCTTCCAGCATCCACCTGCTCCAGCGTGGGTCTCCTCCATGGGGGGCAGGTGAATCTCTACTCCCACCATGAACCTGCACGGGCTGCCAAGGGACGGCCTGTCTCACCAGGGCCTTCCCCAGGGACTGCAGAGGGATCTCAGCTCTGGCGCACGAACACCTCCTCTCCCTCCTACTGCCCTGACCTTGGTGTCTGCAGAGTTGTTCCTCTCATGTGTGCTCACTCCTATTTTCTCTAGATGTAGTATTTCTGAGCAATAACTTTTTTTTTCCATCTTATATCTGTTATTCCAGAGGCACTATCACCATCACTGATGGTCTCAGACGTGGCCTGCAGTGGGCCCATCTTGGAGCCAGCAGGCATTGCCTCTGACACAGGGGAAGCTTCTAGCAGCTTCTCACAGAAGCCACCGCTGTAGCCAGCCCTGCTTCCAAAATTTGCACAAACCAAATACAACCATTCATTGCAGATAATGAATTTCCCCAATCATTAATGGCCTTTGTTGAGCAAAATTTAGGGGAAAAAAAAAATAAATAAACATCGTATCTCAGCTTGGCCTACAATAATCTTTTTGAGGGAATAAGAATATTGCAATAAAATAAAAAGTAATTTGAAGTCTGTTTTCCACAGGATGCTTAGACTAGATTGATACCATACCCTAAAGGTATTAAAAGGACAGAAGCATATGGGGGCACAGGGGTGACACGACGACTCCATAAACACAGCTGTAGCACCTCCTTTCAGTCAAGAATTCAACCCAGCACTAACCAGACTGCTCAGCTGCAGACACCAATGTCCTGTCATTAGTCAACTTCAGGAAATATTCAGCATTTGTTACCCAATCTGCAAAGACAGGAAGTAGAGGAAATGGAAACGCTGGGGGAGGGAGAAGGTTCTGCTCTTTAGTAGGTGATGGAAAACAGCGAGAACTACTGCTCTGTTTGTTCAATCTAGTCATCTAGGGACTTCTAGAGGAACAAAGACCTTTATCTTCTTTTGTGAGAATAAACATTGCGGAGACAGAATTTGAAGACAAGTTTTGACCTGAGAACAACACAAAGGAAACTCCAGAGCCAGGAAATGTAATCTGTGTTTCTCTCTTCTTCCAAATATTAAATGGTTTAGACTTAGCTTTGCTTATAGGGAGGGATACAGATCTAAAGCCTATTGAAGTAAATGGAAAGATTCCCATTCACTTCAACAGTCTTTAGATCACAGCCAGAGCAACGGGACTTTACCACCACCACCATCACCTCAAAAGCTGTCCACAGTTTGAGAGTGTTAAAGGTCTTTTTTTCTGAGCAAGTCCCAAAGCTTATTAGCAGTACTCTAAAAGTACATGACTGACAGAAAAGTATCACAATTTTTTAAAATGGATCGCTGTAAAAGACAAAGACAAATGTTATATGCTTGAAGTGGTAGCACGTGGGTAGCAACTGAACTTTGGCCTTTGAAAAATACCACTTTCTAGGGAAAGAACAAAATCTTTAGAGAATTCATTAACTTCCTCCCTTCCCTCTCCTCCATCCCCATCTCTCGCTGCCTAGAGCCCAAAATACAGGCAACCATGTAAATGCATTAACTACTTTCAAACTTTAAAGGGTTTTCCTTTGCTTGGTTACTTCTCATATCCTACAGCATCTCCTTTCCACTGCCCTTGTTTAGAGTTAAATTTACTTAAGTTAGTGGCTTATTGCCTTGACCTCCACTAAACCTCTGTGATTTTCCCAGTAACTCAAAAATCAGCACAGTATGCAACAAGGAGGCCTTGATGAAATGTGGGCAGGAAGGACAGTGGTCACTCTCCTCTATGACTGCAACCATTGCATCAAGGAAGCTTTAGTCATCTGAAGGGGAAGAGGAATTTCTTGTTGAGGGATCTCAGTTCCCATTTTTACTCATGTAGGGAAGGAGGTGGTTGTGGTAGCCCTGCTGGTACGTGTGAGAAGCAATGGTGATCAAGAAGGATCCCTGGATGTAGTTGTCCACAGACCACACATCTGAAATCCGGTTTCAAGAATTCAAGTGAGCCTGATCTGCAGAGGCATCATCTGCAAATTCAGCAAAACTCGATAAAAGATGCAGGTGTTCACTTCCTTTGGATGTCAGGTCCCAAAATATAGATTTGGTAACCCTATCTATTGCCGTGCACGCTTTTAAAGTGATACACCAGAAAATGGAAGGGAGATAAAACAGCTCCTCTCAGGCTCTGTCAATTCAAATTCCACTTGGATCTGTAACAGCTGGACAGCAGATTGATAGCCCCATTTAAATGATTTCTCACAGAGTCAATGCTATAATAGGCATTAATTAGATTCTCTTGTGGGGATAGAGAAAAAGACTAAAAGCCTGGAGAGAGCATTATCTCTTACAATTAGCTGAAAAGAGCATAGGGAGTAAGCTGTAGGGATAGCCTAAGGACAACCCTAACTCAGCCAAAATTCCTTCTGGGTTATCTGTGGAGCACGTGTCGTGGGATGCCCAAGCGCTTCGTTCTCACCTCACCCACCACTTGTCAGCATATGGCAGACCCCAGCATGGTCCTCAATCCGGACATTCAGGTGCTCAATACCAAGTCAAATAGAAGGGAGGTCTCTGCTAGAGCCAGAGGGATTGCAAAAGGCTGCTATACAAGAATGCAAATCCATATGTTCTCTCCTTCACACACTTAAAAGGAAAATCTGTATGCAAACATGATGTACATGTTTTATTCCTTTTCTCTTATAAGCAAAACAATTGCTTTAGAAAGTCATCTTTATCAGACTGTGTTCTGCACTTCTGTTCATGAGGAGAAGGCATGGCTGGTTTTGTTTCCTTATTTTCCTTCCCTTTATTTCTCTAGAAAAGAAAAGGCAAACTGTTGCCTTCTGCCATTCTTGTAAAAAGATTATTTACCAGTTACAGCAAGTTCACACTGTTTATCCTTGAGAGTGTCACTAGTATTAAAAAAGTGTTCACAGGTTAAGACTGAAGCACTGGTTTCCACAAGAAGACGTAAAATTAGACTGTCTTGTTGTTACCCTCATAAAGTACTGAGAATAGCATTATAACTCTAACATTAACTTGTGAGAATAATAATAATTAAAGCACTGCAGGGATACAGGAAGTTATCCTTACATTACACTTGTAAGTAACACAGCCTAGGATAACAACTTCATCTGAAACAAGAAGGTGCCTTACAGAAGGACAGTACTACTAAATATTGTTACAGCATTCCTCACATCATATGATGCCCTCAGCTAAAAGAGAGAGGACATCAAAGGGCTGTACTCAGGGTTGGGGTGGATTTCTTTTTTTAATTAGATGTGTACATGTGTTTTCTCCCTAGTGGATCTACTGCACAGCACGATACTTTCATTGCCTGTCTGGGATTCGGCAGACAGAAACATACAATCACGTATCAGCATCTGGATGAGGCTTGGCTGAATGTTAGAGGTCTGCAGTATGTAGGTCCAGGGACTCCCTCCTTTCTTACAGACAGTATATTGTTATGTTGCCATGCAGACTAATATCTTTTTGTTAACAATTTCTTTTAAAATACAAAAGACAAAAAAAACCTTTAAAAAAAAAAAATCTAATATTAAGAGGAATGTGTCAAGTAGTAGTTTTGATACACCAATATAAGCAGTATTTACCATTCTTCAAAAAAACCAAGAAATGTCCGGTAATAAATAAAGAACTATCAATTAACCATGTCTGTCAGGTAGGATTGAGAGAGCAGAGAGCATACTACAGTGTTCCCACCCCTTTCACTTTTGAGCTAAAAAATATGAAGAAAACCATCTTCAAAACTGCTAAACAGTTACTTCAAACACTGAGTGACAGTTGTATGACAATGTGGGGTTGGAGTCTTTCCCCCCACACCCATCTCCAGTCTTAGAAAAAGAAAATTCATAGGGCAGATTGGAGCAAAATCTTCTATCCACAAAGAAATTACCTATGTATCTAGGAGGAAAAACAAAACAAAACAAAACAAACAAACAAAAAACCCAAACAAATAAATATTTTTTTAAAAAGCCATAAACAATAACTCAAATGCCTCACAGGACATGGGAGTGTCTGTATATCTGCATTTTTTCCCTTAAACTGATCCCAAAAAGTTTGCAGAAGGGTGAAACAGACATTCAAATGGATTATGAAAAGTTGAAAGGATATTTCCTCCAGCAGTGTATTTTAGTTTGGTACCATCTCCTGAACAGAAAAAATAGATTCCCATAGAATCTGTTTCTTTAAGAATCTGAAACCAAACTGATCTGTAAGTGATTGTACTATAAAACAGTGAGTCAGATCAAGGAGTAAGAGCCATTTTTAAGCTATGAAGTAAACAATACCGTGACCTAAAGGCTATCACTGGTAGACAGAAGAGACAAGTTTTCTCAGTGTAGTAACCTGGAGACATGAAGGAGAGGGAAAAAGGACAGAGAAATCCTTAAGTCAAGGGAGAAAAACCAGCACCTCTGAGCAATATCTCACTCTTCTGTCATGAAAATGCAGCAATAACAGAAAAAAAAACAAAAAACAAAAAACAAAAAACAATTATGATAAATAAGAAAAATATCTAATAAATCAAAAGTTCTTTAAATTTAGTTAGAACTGAAGAGAAAATGATGAACTGATGTGGTGCAGTGTCAGCAGTTGTGATCTAACAACCATAGAGGTGCTTGTATGAGGCAGGATCCATGGGAGACAGTGGGGACACTCTTTCCAATTTTGACAGCAACCTACAGCTCCTCATCATCTTTTATTTTATTTCTTGGTATTAGACTGTGAAAGATTTCCTTCTCCCTAAATGATCCTGTTTGAAGTGGGTAGTAATCTGTGTAAGCAGGATTCCAAGCACATGAAGAGATTAGCAGCATGTGTATATCCTGGTTCATGCTTGCAGAACCTCATGCCTTTTTCCACCCTTCCTGGGGCATCATTCCAGTACAAGGAGCAGAAATCAGGCACTTCCATTTTTCCACTCATACCAGTATTAAGAGGCCATAGCTCTTCCCCTTTTTATTTTAATGGATGGAAACTAAATATTCCGGCACTTGGTAAGTCATTTCTGTTATCAAGGCACATCTTGTTTCTACAACAAATGAAAAACCTATCTCTGTTTATCATGATATGATACTTATTTATGTAACAGGAGATACTATGGTACACCACAAAAGGGTGATTATGAAAATGGCTCTTGATTAAAGTGTGCTAGATCATTTGGTTCAGTTTGCAGAATCAAGCTTTCAAAATCCAGCTCCACACAGATATTTTTCCGATCACATAGCGTGAACATCTGAAGTTAGTTCACAGCAGACTGTGTCACGGTAGTCAATATACTATTATCCTAAAAATAATATAACAGTGTATTCACTTATAAGAAAAAATCTAATTTCTCAATAAATAAGGTTATTGGAAGTTTTATGCAATATTGACAGTTGTTCACATATATGGACCTGTAGGTTTAAATGTAGGGTGTTTTTCAAATCCTGAAATTTTATTACAATACTATTAGCTGTAGTTCAAGAGCTATATACAAGTATTTAGAAAACCACAGTGGGGGACCAAAAGAGAGAGAGAAAATAAAAAACAGCTTAAACCACCAATTTGGTGTAAGGTCAGACACCTTCCTCCCAAATACAATTCTCAATTAGGCAGTGATTTTACCACATGCTAAATATTTACAAGCCAAAAAAAGTTTGCCAGAAGAGTCACCTCTGTCCAACAAGCCAGAGCAGGATTTTGGTTTTATATCATTTGAATGCTGCCAAGTGTTTTCAGGATAATTCAGCATCTTTCTGTGCTGTTGTAAGCACAAATTTAGCCTGAGTTTAAGTGCAATTCTAAAATAGGAGGTGTTGAATGTTTTGCTGCAAAATAAAGCCACACGTGTCTACCATATTTACACTAACAATGATTAAAATTTCCAAGTTCCACAGAAAAGGACCTGAAAACTTTGGCAACCTGTAAAATTCAATAAAGGATTCTTCTCAGAGCACAAAATGTTCTATAGACCAGATTTTCCTATATATTTGAGTACCTTTTATGAAGCCAAAGCAGTGTAAATGGGACATTAATATAACAGAAATTCCATCCCATAACTGAATTCTAAAATTCTGTAAAGAAGTCACCCATCACAACTAATTGCTCCACTTCTTTTAACAGAAGTTTCATGAGAAATATTTTTATTTTATCAGGTGCAGATTGCCTTTCCTTGGTACATTTATTGATGCATACTCTATTTATTACTGAGTTATTTTTGCAAGAGATTTTTTAATTTAACTTTTGAAGCATGATGTTAAAAAGAAAATCTTACTTTTTGTTGTTACAGCTGTGATGTCCAACAGCCGTCCAGAACACAACTGACATTCGTTCACTTGCACAGAGCAGAATGTTTTTTAAAACCCAACAGCTTTCTTGATCTAACTTGTTGAGAGCAGCTCTGAGATATGACTCTGGTAGCTAGAACCAAGATTTTGTCTATAACTGACACCCAATACATGCCAAGTAAGTCCAGCATTTTGGCTGATCTCCTTGTCTGGCACCAAAGCAGAAAGAGGATTTGGATAATAGTTTACTGGCTTTGCTCATAGGAACAATAGTGCTATCCAGAATTCTCTCCACATCCTCCAGTTAAAGCATGTGTGAAGTTTTAATGCTTCTTTTAATTTACAAAAAGGGTCTCTGAGCACTGGGTACTGCAAATAAAAGAATACTAGAACTAAAAAGCTTTTGCTATTCCAGACAGGCTGCAAGTATCCTCTCTCTTTTTCTCTACAAATATATTGTCTTTTGTACATAGTTTTCCATAAGTAGCAATTTCCATTTTCTTCCAAGGATTCCCTACAGATTGCAATTCAATGGTACAGGTACATATATATATATATATATATATATATATATATATATATAAAGGGGAAAATATAAATTCTAATTCTCATTTTTTCTGAGGCAGTGTTATCATGTAGCTCTCTTTGATTGTAAGAGTTGGAGCAACCACTAAAATATTTGACTGTATTGTAACACTTAGCGCATCATAAGCCAGCTAGAATCACATTAAGTCAATTACTAGATTTTACTGCCCAGTACATTAAAAGCCATATTCTCCCACAAACAAAGAGTTTGGCACAGAAACAGAATTAACAAGAAAGTGGATTCCACTTTGTTCTGGTATCCAGAGTCAATCTACCCAAAACATACATCTCTAAAAATTGCATCTCTACACATCTATACAGGTGTTAGGAATTAATTTCAACAAGTGGTTTCCAATCTCTGCATCAATGGGATGTCTTTGTTGTACGAGCATACTCATTTTATGCTTCTCTTCCAATTGTTTCTTTTCTCCAGAGAATCAAGTAAAGCCTTGGGAAGCTTATCCCAATACCATGGCCAGCTGCTTTAAGAATCCACATCTATGAACCCTCCGTAGAAGTCCATCTGATTTTCAGACAGAAATACTTTCAGGGATATGAAAAAATGGATACACAAACACAACTGGAACGATATTATAGGTAGACTGTAACCCCAGAACTTAATGTAGCATTCACTGCTCCCACATCCTCTCCTCTTCACATACTCTCTGTCAGGAAAACATTTATAACTCCAAATGTAAAATTTATAAATGGGCTTGATCTCTAGGATCTGGAACACTCTAGATTAGAACTCAGTCAGAAGCCAGTTGTGGCCATCATAAAATTACTGCCCACCCAAGGAGAAATGTTACTGCAAAGGCTATGCATCAAACAATAAAATTTAAAACTACAATTGCTCCCCTTGAAAAATCAATTTTCCTGATGTATCTACCCAGCTGTCATGCATTGAAATTTAAAAAAAATATTCATTTTTCTGTGACCGTCTCCATTACACAAGCTCTTATATGGATTTCCTCTCACCAAATCAGATTCTAATCTGATATGCAGATATCTCTTTCCTATTAATGGTTACATGCACTTCTTCAAACCCACATAGGAAGGTTAGCAGCACAAGAGGTTAGCACTTCACATGCACCACGACAATGCATGGATCCCTCCCAGGGCAAAAAGACAGAGTTCAAAAACAGATCATAATGGTTACTGCTTTATTAATCCTGTGAGTGAGGGCAGTGGAAGAGATAAAAGAAATCATTAACTGCACCTAACAAAGACCAGCAGAAGAAAACAGTAGTAAAGCTGGACCAGAGAGCCACAGGGTGATAACCCATGAGTCAGCAGTGTCCAGAAAGGGTGCAGAGGCAGGCTAAAGTCTTTTAAGCTCCTCAGGAACAGCTGAAAAATCTTGACTAGGAAAAAGTATGTGGTAAGCAGCATCATCACCACCACAACAGATCATTGGCAGCCAGAACTGCTGGAATCCTGCAGAGCCCTCCCAGGCTTAGGTGGAAAGAAAATAGTTTTTAAAAAGATATCTTTTACATGTCCATCCTGAACTGCACTTTAGGTATGATCTGTATGGATTTTGGCAAAAACCTATCCTACTTTCCCTTTGTGATTTTATGAAATAAGAGTTACAACTCAGCACAGGCAATGAGCAGAACCCCATGGAGAATAAAACTTGAAAACAGAAACAATCACTTAACACTAAATACTTCTCAAAAAGTCTGCACAGAAGCCACGCATGCAGAGAGTTTTATGACTGCAGCATGTCTTTGCTCTGTATTCACAAATATGGGGAAGTAATCATTATTTATAAAAATCCCATAAAAGGTATCCCTTTTTTTTTACTCCATAAATGAGTAATGACTCGATCATTTAGAACCCATGAGTCATAAGTTTTCTCTTCTAAATAGGATAAGATCAAATCCCATAGCAACATGTTCAGTCATAGTTGACTTAATTGTATCTTTTTCCTCTTTCTTCCTCTGCCTTCCACTTTTGGAGCATTCTCTGCCTTATACTTTAATTCGTAAGAACTTGGTTTCATCTGCAATACATCATCCAAACAAAGACCATAATTTTTTTCAAGTAAGGACATTAGAGGAAAAAAAAGCCGACGCCAAACCCCTTTTGCTGGAGTCCACTCATTCAAAATGCTCATAGTCCTGCTGATCTTTTATGTAATAATGTTCCCCATTGACATAGATAATGGGAACACTGACATGTCAAATCTGTTTGGAGGAATTTTTTTGCTGTTGCTATTATATCCCACCCCACCCCTGACCCAGGGAAAAGGAGAATTGCCTGTAGGCTTTAATCATAATCCAGTACACACAGGCTGCTAGTCAGATACTCTGAGTCTGGAAGGTTAAAAAAAAAAAAAAAAACTTGAGAGAAAATATTTTGGATTTCATTGCTCCCTTGCCATGTCTGGGCTTTGGGGAAGAACAACCAACAGCCACATTTTTCAATGCCATTTGAACAGGGTTGAACACACAAATCCCATTATTCTTAATGGGATTTGTGAGCATAATTCTGAATACTTTGAACAATCTCCCGTGAAGTTTCTCCCAACCCCTTAAGAAGCAGGAACAATTCTACGTTATTTAAACACAATCTCACTGACAGGTAATTTTGTGACACAAAATTTATTGCTGGCTTGTCCTTTGAGGGCATGTTTCACCATTAATGTTTCCTTTTAAAAACTTCAGCATACATTAAATGCTCATACCAAGCTTCCTGGTGTTTTCCTTGGAAAATCTTGCTTTCTGTGGTATTTCGCATTATCCAAATCCCTCTTTACTTCCCCCTCCTCCTCTACAAATACGCAAGACAGCCTTGAAAATGAAATATTTGATCTCTAAAGACCCTACTGGTCAAATATTCTTTTAAATAAACCCTTTACAGTATTCACCTATTACCTCAGACATTCATGTGGTATAAATTTTAAATAAATGTCTACCAGCTTGCAATTGATCAAGTGAGCTAGAGGCCATGAATTTAACATGACTGCTTCTGCGGGCTGCCTCTTACAACCTACCATTTGCCACTAGACTTCAATGCAGTCATTAACAAAGTGGGCCAAGGGCTCACGGTCCTACAGGCTAAAAGGCTATCTTGGATATCAAGATACTCTGCTTTGGCTTTCGGCCCTTCTGTAACACAAGTGGCTTTAGCTCATCTGCGTTTATGTCAGTGAGTCATTTGGAGATCTCAGACATACCTTTGAGACGGTGAATTGCTGAAACAGGTCATGCTACCAATTAACACGAAAAACAAAGTAATTTCCTACATGTGAACAGACAATCATGCTGGAAGGAGGAAATTAAAAACGCCATTATGTCACATGGCCCAGCAGGGATGGAGCACAGCTATTGCACGAATCACAGTCATAACACATTAGAAGCACACAAGCTAGGACTTGATCACGGATGTTTAATGTACATCATCATTACCTTAGAGGGAAGGCTCTCAAGTCCTAATAAGAAAAGTATCTGATGAGATGAAAAGTTAAGAATAGGACCTACGTAGCTAACTTAAAATACTTGGGGTGTTCTTGTGGCCTCAGTGCCAGGAAGGGTTTCAATGAATAAAGCCTGGCTGTCACTCTGTCAAGGACGTCCAGCATTGCACTGAGATGGAGAAACTGGAATCAACTCACCCTGACGAAGTGATACTGTATGTACAGTCTCTCCAAGAGAGCTTCTTATCTTGCCTCCAAGGTTTTTCACCACCATGGGTCCTAAGGGGAGGTTTGCCTACTGCTACCAGCACTTTCAATTTAAAGAAATATAAATTTTGCTTAAAGGATTGTTATTAATTGCATTAAGACATTGCCCCACAGCGCAAGTCATTTATCAGCTCAGCACTGTAACCAATTGACAAAAAGGTGATGAGGTTAAGCATACGGTGGTACAGAGAAAGACTTGACTTCACTCCAAAGAGGAAAGCTCAACAAATACTATGGAAAAATGGGATTTCTCCTGGCTCTTTTTCCAGGAAAGAGCAGAAAACAGTACTCCCTTCAGTAGACCCTAGTTAGAAGAAAATAGACCCATTTTCTAGAGTACAAGCAAGACTCTAGTCAGTTTGAACAACTCGTTTCCCCATTACCAGCTGCTCTTAAAAAGCAGATCTGGCAGCTGAACTGAAAGTTCTGCCCAAGTAGTTCCCTGGCTCTTACCCCACCAGCACACGTTGCTTTTCTGCCACACTGGGAGGAAAATACCAGTGTACTTCTTCCTGAATGTCTCTGCTCCTTCTGCACAGAGACCGCTGGAGGGTGGAGGATAGAGTCCTCAGCCAAAGTATGATAGGGGCTGAAAACACATAAACTGTGTGTAGGAGAAAAAGGTTTGACAGGTTTTCTGCTGGGGCTCGCATTGCTGTTGATGGCTTGAGGAACAGCTGCAGCTTCTGACCCTCAGAATTCCCAGTATAAGCTTTGGAAAGCAAATCTCACACTGAGCATCTGAGCTAGATATTATGAGATTGAATGCATGTGAAAATCTTCCACTAACATAAATGAAAACAAGGCTAAGTCCACAATTTATTAGAAAAACATCACACTGAATAAACAAGTAAAATACACTATATTTTATGACAAGGTGTTTTCTCCCTTGTGGTAAGAAATTATTTCCAGATTCAAACACATCACCGTAATGTGCATTTCTGCAGTAAATACCATCTAAGGGTCTAAGTGCAGCCTGCTGGCAAATCTGCTTTCCAGAAATCACTGCCTTTCCCATCTAAAGTGAGTCCTAAAAGGCTGACTCCAGAAAATCACACAGTATTTCCATTCTGTATCATCTTGATGATCTCCATCATCACCACAAAGCTATTAGTGCACAGACACACACATGCAAGAGCACACAACACACACACACATGCATAGGAATAACTAGGGCAATGGAAAATACGTTCCATCTTTGCTCACTTATTCCATATACAGGCTAATTTCTAAACCACAGGGGAGCAAATGTTCTATAAAGCACTCTTATTCTACAGCTAAATACCCTTGCTAACGAAGAGTTAGCAGCACAGTCATCACTATCAAAAGCACTAACTTTTAGATTAGTAGCAGTTGGCGACTCAGTCATTCATTTTTCATTTTAAGGAAACCTTTTTAAGACTGCACTCTTGTTTTCAGGAGGACTATAAATGCACTTCTCATGTTTTTATTTTATTTATTCTGCCCTGGGGATTTGGGTCCCTCTTTGCAAGCAATAAATTTTTCTTTAAATCTTTTTGGTAATAATATATTTTAAGACAAATTGGACAAGGGGAGCGTAAGCGCAGATCTCCTCTCCAAATGTTTTGGCAAAGCATCAGTGCTACACGGTGTTTGTAATCAACTTCTGGTCACTAAGCACAGTGCTAATGACCTCTGCAAAAATGGAAAGCCACATGTGTCAAAATACGGCTTTCACCCTTCTGCTCTGCCCCACCCTCACCTTGCTCACAGGGCCGCCTTCCTCTTGCCACAAAATAAATCAGTAAGGAAGGAAGACAAGAAGAAAAGACAGACAGACAGAAAGAGACACTACAGCAGCTTTTAAAATCCTTGCTGTAAAGGATTTATCTGAAGGTCTGAAGGGACAGCACTCAGTTCTTGACAGAATGAGTTACAATGGTTAGAGGGGGAAGGAGGAGGAGGAGAAGGGAGAGCAGCCTGGGAGGAGAAAACCTCCCAAGTCTCATGTCTAAAATGCTCTTGGAAAATTGCCAACTACCAGTTCAGAACAATGTTGACATTTAGCCTTTTTCTAATCAGCGTTGCCCGTCACCCAGGGCAGAGATTCCTGCGGTATGACGGAGCTCTTCTGCTACTGGCAGAGACATCCTCCCAACAGTCTGCCCCCTCTGTCCATGACCACCACTCACTGGCACCCACCCTGGCACCCCTGCTCCACCCCAAGAGCAGGTGGGTCACACAGAGAATTTTGGGACTGACGGGTAACCGGTGGAGCACAGCACAACAGAAGTAGCTGGTGTGGAAGACCAAACCACCACTGATGCTTCACAGCTGGACTCCTGACAGAGACAAGGCAAGTGGAGAAAAGTCTCATTTTAAAACATATTATGGTTAAAAAAATTTCAGTAGACACCATAAACTGAAATATGGCATCCAAGCCCTTACAAATAGTTGAATTGAAGTATTGGATTTTAAATTGACTAAAGTGATGATGCAGAAACCTTCAGTTTCACTTGTTTTTCAGTTTTTGGCTTTGAACAGAGGAAAAAAAAAAGGGAATAAACAAAGATGACAGAACTGCAGAAAAGTAAGTATTTAATGGCTATTAATAACTGTTCCCATTATTTACAAGTCAATTCAACACTCTTAGAACTCTGACAAGTTCAGTGTCATTCACTGTACAGATCAGAAGAGCACAGCACAAGGCTGAACTACATCATGTTTCACCCATCATCACAGAACAACAACAAAAAAATCTTGGCACAAGCTTGTCCTAAGATGCTATCAGCTCACACACATCAGGACTGGAAAAGGTCAGAGAGCTGGCACTGATAGAGTGAGATAAGGCATGCTGCACTGTGATAGCCTGCCTGAGCTATCACCAAAGCAAAGGCACTAGAGGGGGAGCAAAGGACTGCCAGCACAAGGCACTGTGTTCTGCAGCAGCTGGCTGTCATCGTGGACACTTTGGTACCAGCCCCACTGACATGTCAGGGGGAGGTCCCTTGGAGCAGGAAGCAGACGATTTTTCTGTCTTCATCTTTACTGCTTAAGGACCGCAGGTAAGCAGATGACTGATTTAAATTCAGTTCTGTGGTCAGAGTGATTTCAGCTGCATTAAGTTTGTTCATGTGGAAGATATGAATACATGAACATCAAATTAGGTGAATGCAGGATTAGTGTTATGACTCAGTAAACATAAATTAATTTTCAGAAGTTCTTTAGGAATATAGTCAATTAATTTTCATTGAAATTAAATAACTTCTTTAAAATACTGTCAAACACCTCACGAATATATTTCAATTCAGTGTTCTGGATGACCTCAGGCGGTGAGACTACTGACAAGTAAGTTTGTATAGTATAAGTTCTTGCAAAAAGGTATGATACAGCTTTGAGGCAGTAAGTTATTTCAGCGTGGGCTTCACTGCAAGTAGGTAAGTAGTTGTGCAAAATCAGCAGAATGTCTGAAGTTTGCACATCCCATGTCCCGAAGCTGAAAACTTTCAGCCACATCAGATTTGGACATGGCCCTAGCTCTGGGAATGTCTGAAGAGAAAACAACTCTGCAAAAGAAATTTGCAACAGCCTCAAAAAAGTTTTGACTTAAATCTTACACTATTTTACTCTTGTTCTCCTTTTCCTAACAAGTTTCAGCCCATGACAAAATTCTTCTACCAAGATTTCGACAAGCCAGACACAAACCAAAACCAGCGTGTCCATTTAGCGATTTCAAGGCAAAATAGTGGTCACGGCCATGGTCAGAGAAAGGTGTTACACAAGCAGTGGTGGTGAACATGGAGAACAAAGTGCTATACTGGTTTTGTGTCAATCTTCAGACAGAGGTCCTGATAATACAATAAGCACTACATGCGTCACTCATTGGCTTGGGCTTTGTGGAAGGGAAAGAGTAACTACATCTGAAATATGATTTGAGAGGAAGAAGTCAGCTGTGGCAAACTCAACCACACTTAAAAAGCCATTCTTTAGAGGAAATATGGATCTTTAAAACACATTTTTAATTTTTTTCCCAAGTCTGTCAGCATTTATCAAAGTCACTATTTAATTAATTTTCTAGAATTCATCTTCCATTTTCCAAAATTTAAACCAATAAATTGAGCTTCATTCTGCTTGCAGTAACATGGCTTAATTCCCATATTTTCATCTCTATTAACTTTCAGACTTATCAACCATTTAAGAAGCAACAAAAACAAAACAAAAAAGAATATTAAAAGCACTTGAAAGAAATCTGCATCCTGATTTCAAATAGAGAGGAAGGGCAAACATGAATGCAGAAGAAAAGCAGAGGGGGTTTGGGGGAATCTGTCCAGGACTAGATGAAGAAATATAAGAAAATATCTATACCTCTATGTCAGAACTGATAAACAATTCTCTCAACCAGTGACATAGCCCAGAAACGCTGTGTCCTGTGCTATACTGTGTTTCACAGAGTACTCTGTAGAATAGACCAGAAAGAGACAGGTTTGAAAAAAAAAATATTGCGGTAATACTACTAAACCAACATGACAAAGAAAAAGTTAATTTTTTCAGCACAAAATTATCTTCTTAGGTGCCCTTCCTTTTAAATGCAGATGCCAGTGCTCAGTTCTCACAAAAATGGATAGTCTTGGTAAATTTGATTATGCTGGGTTGCTCCCCAAAAAGGATGTTGTGTATAACAGAGAAGTTTTAGCTACGGTGAAAGTTTTGCCAGTAGCTTCACTGGGACTAAGTACCAGCAGAAGAAGTTGACTTCCAAATAATTTCAAAACAGTGAGGTATTTATTAGATCTATGTTAGTCATTCTCCAAACTCTCCATATGTGTTTTGACACATACATTCATTTAAAAAGAAGTATTTCTGTCCCAGCTAATTTGTTTTTAACTTTATTAGTTCATAACTGTGTGAATGTCACACACATGGGACTTTGCTTTTTGAAGACTTCCAGACCTGAGAGGTGGAAGCCTTTACCTTGTCTTAGCTAGTAGGTTGTTCCTGCTTCCCTCCCTCCCACCCCAAAGGCCTAATGATTCTCCCAGTCAATTCCCCTTCAGCCAAGGAGGTTGGACATAGGTTTCTCTGCAGTCTGCCAGTGCCAGCGTGTCAGCCAGACCCTTCCCTCCCTGCCCAGAGGGCCAGGCTGTGCTCAGCTGCAGTTGTGCTCCAGCCATCCCTGCACCAGAGCAAGGACAATTTACCAGCTTTTTTGGGTTTTTCCTTTTTATTTAAAAGAGCGGATGTTAAAGCATGGTGCCCATACTTTCTAGTCAGTCATCATTTGGTAGAAAGCTCCTTAACTGGGGTAGGCAACAGCAACAACAAAAAGCAAGCACACCATTTCAATGTGATCTACCCTCCACAACCATCCAGGCATTACCCAGGATTCCGGGAATGTGCCAAAGGTTTTGACAGCAGCTAACATCATTTGCATTTCTCTCTCCCCACAACTGCAGCTTACCACTATAAAATGCAAAGTAAATACCCACACACACATTTGCAACACAAGCAAAAATCCCCATTGTTTTCTTCATGTGTAAGTAATTTCTGGTGAAAACAGGCATCCAGGCAGCAGCCCTTTGCCAGGCACAGCTCACATAGGGGAGATGGCTGCCACCATCCAGAAAATAAACCCAGAAACTTCGCTGGAAGGTCCATACCAAATCTGCACAGTGGCATCATGAAGTCTCAGAGTTAGGTGAAACAACTCAATATATTTTTCTCTGTCATTCATATATAATAGTTTGCTTGGTTCTGCCCCTTGAGGAAAAGATGTGAAAAGCTACACAAGTAGGGCTGGAAAGTAGCCACAGTACCAAGACAGATGTTGAAAAAAGAGGTTATTGAGTTCTGCCAGGATGATAAGAGACCTTTTCTGGCCCTCCATTATTATCGCTTCAGTTCAAATGTCAGCGTTATTACTGAGAGCATCACTGCATCTTCCTTTTCTTCAAATACTGGCTCTGGAAGACTTTGATGCTCCAGTTAAAAGAAAACTTGCATTACTAGCCCTCATGGACACAGAGAGACCTTAAAAACATGACTTGAAAGCATGTCTCAACATACAGCCACAGGATGAAAAACCAGATGTCAAGCAAAAGGAACACCTACTTTATTATCAATTTTATTAATGTCTGTGCCTTATACTTCATTAGAGCCAAAAAGATTAAAAAGAAGTAAACATTTTTTTTTGCTCCTCTTACAGACTTGTTGGCTCATGTTTTCAAGATTTATCTCCAGCTGTAAGAATTTGAAATGTCTTGAAAATGGGAGATAAACATCTCCTAGAGTTGCAGAAATGTGGAAGCTAGTGCTTCATTAAATGAACTGAACCACAAATTGCAAGATGTGTGAGGAAATCACTCGCGGGCAATGCTGTGACAAGGAGTACCCTACTTTGGGCACATAGCTCTGGTGTCTTTCTAGGGCCCCTACATTCTCTTCTTTTTTTGTTTTGTTTTATTTTAAATCTTCCATGTGAAAATGTACTAGCTATTCAAATTCAAATAAACAGAATTCAACTGTTCTCTTTATTGGTAATAGAAGGAACAGCAACAGGCTTAATTGGAAAGAAAATGCATGTTTTGTAATGCAGTTTGCAGCAGTTATTTTTCTTTCTGAAAATAATACCATGAATGAAAGTTTCTAAAGTCTGTTCAGTTTTTGGATATATCTCTTTGCAGTGTCTGTATAAAGGAGAATATCTGTAGTGAAGCTGCATTTGGACCCAGAGTTTTTAAGTGACCAGGCAGCACACCCAGACATTCAAGTTGCCAACAGTGAAGTGGTACTGCAGTGTGGCAGCCTGTGTTTATAAGCTCCTCATCTGCTCTGCCACAGTTCCGTCTAAGCACAGGCTCTTCTCGTACACTCATGCTAGTTTACTATTTCTGCTCTGTACAGAAATAGACAATGGACTACATTCAAGACTATTGTTTTGCAGTGGATTTTTTTTCCCCTGTGGGCTGACTTTGGTTGATTTTTTTTGCACTATTGGCAATTCTACTTATCCAAATATTAAGAGAGAGTGAGAACCTAAATGATTGATAGCAGTGCTCATTGAAACACTAGCAATGTTAGGAATTAGTGTATTCTCTCCCTCCATATAATGATCCAAAATTCAAGGCTGACAAAGAACAAGCACATGGGAGGATCTGGCTCATGCCTTCCTTTTCAGCAAAGGCATCCTTGGGAATAATTTAAATATCATATTTCAGCCTAGTTTTACATACAGAGTGGAGTGGAAAGTAACTGCTGGGTTTGTACTAAAGGCAGGGGGTAGAGTGGGAGAATAATTTTGCTAATCCTTCAATTCAGTTAAGCTGAAGTTCCCTATATCCATGAACCCAGAAAGAACTATTGTCTGCTTTCCACACCAAATGACCTGACTCTCTGGGATATCTTTGAAAGACATTTCCTTCAGCAGCTTTCTGACACTGCCTTTGGCAAGTTGTCCTAGCTGAGTGAGAGTGCGTTATAAGCATTGCATCAGAACATGTAGGTTTCTAAAAAGGAGAAGAAGGCTTCCTTCTTGTCTGGATGCAGGAGCTCAATCTCTGATTTTATATAGAGGGAGTGGTGATAGGGTGGAGGGTGAGAACCAATAAATGCTTATGGCTGTGAAACATTTGGAAACACTTGAGCACAAGCCCTTTTCCGTTCTTACCCCATTTGCTGCATTCTCCCAGCACAGAGGAGTGGTGGGTGAAAGGCAGAGGAGAACTCCTGAAGTTTCCATTTGGTGAAGACAAAGGGACAGTCCCAAGGAAAGCCCAAAGAAAACATCTTCCTCAGCTTTTTTCCCTTCCTTTCTTTTTACCTTTTTTAACTCAGTCATCACTTCATATTATGAAAGAGTTTAGACTCAAGTTTTTTCCTCCTTCCAGCATATGTCTGCTACTCCCTGCTGGTCTGAAGTAAGTGTGTCAGACCGCTGTACCTCAAGTGCACAGGATCTGGTCCCAGACACTTAAGACTCAGCCTCCCCACCATTTTCCCTGAGGGATATAAGGGGACACTTCCCTGCTGGGTGGCAGTGTAGCAAATTAGCCAGATCTGGTTCTTGGTGTAGGTATAAAAACTCACATCTTCCCATCATGTAAAAGGTGTGAAGTGCAGTGGAAGTGGAATTCCCTGCTGTGGAAGTGGTCCAGTAATTTCTACCTGGAATATATTTGAAAAAGGCAGAAAAGACCTTGCTTTTATGTCCTACTGGAAATTCAAGATCTGTATCAAGGCAGCACATCCCCCCTCCTCCAGTCTAAGGTGCGAGATTTGCTCCAAGCTCCCCAGTGGGGAACTTGAATCCCCTGACCTACTGGCCCAGAGAGGAGAGTGTAACCAAGTCCCTCTGACAATAAACACAGAAACTATTAATAAAATTAACTCTCTGGCACCAACAATCTCAGCATCTGTTTTAGACATAAAGAGGAAGGCTAGTGAAAAGAATATAGAGGGAACAAAGGGTTAAATAAATGTGAACTGGGCAGGGTCCTGCTACTTGAATCTTTTCCATTGTTTGCTGATGAGGTGTAGGCACTTGGCTGTGCAAAGAAAGAAGGCTTTAAGGAGACCCAGCATCTGGGAATATATTGCTTTTAAATGGCTAAAGCTGATGTTTAGAGATAATATTCCTGTCCACTTTATTTTTTAATACTTCAAGGCACCCATATTTCATATAATCTCAATTTTAATGTCAGAAAACTTGATTAGAAAACCTCTAAAAGTGGATCTGCAGAAGAGGACAGTGCAGCCTCCTTGTTTTAGTAGCACTGACAAAAGCAGGGGAGGGAGCACCTGGCAGCCAGGAGTCTAGAGGCTGGCATGGCAAATAGATACTAAAGAAGGTTATCAGAGTGGTGTATATGCTGCACAGAATGCTACCTGTCCAACGCAGGGCATTTTGAAAGGGGCCTGCTAGAAGGGGATTAGGACAGTGGGGTGCTTGCTCCTCTTCTGAGAAGCAGCAGCCGAGTCTGCCACATTTAACAGTAGAAGTTGTGAAGGGCACAGGATTAGAAGTGCCAACCCAAAGGGAGCGTATTCTCTTGCTGAGATTGCTGCACTTTCCTAGAGGGACGCTGTTAAGATAGAAGGGGTGCCGGCAAACACACTCTGACAGCCAGCACGCCTGAAAGGTCAGATTAGATTGAGCACTTAGTCTTCATCCATTAGTAGAAGCTAGTAATCAGAGACTAGCAATGGCCAAGAAATAGCTGTGTCTTTGTAAAATTACTGTGTCTTAAACCAGATTGAAAGGACTCCAGGAAATCTGATGGCTCTAGATAATACTCTAGATAATGGGAGAGCTGCGTCTCCATGACCTATTTGATAACCTTCCCCACATAAGGATGTTTACAGGCTGGGTGGCAACTAAGATGTTTAGCTGTGCTGAGATGACAACTTTATGAGGTAAAAAAAATTGCACAGTGTTTTATTGTTGTTGTCGTCGGATGTGGGACCAGCTTTGAATGGTTGCTGCGGCACTCTGTCAGTAGGAATTTTCGGAAATAATGATTTTTTCTGGTAAGGTGATAGGCTGCATTATTTATTTGGAAGGTATAATTCTTGAAGTGCTGTTAATCTCTTTCTAGAAAAAACCCAAAATATTTGATTGTTCTTGGAACAATCTGTTCTAAGAGCCTAGGAGTGCACCAGGTAGAATTTATTTTTAGAGAGGTTTTTACTTGGGAGGGCTACTGCATAGCCCACTGTTTGTATTTGGTGTGTCCCTGCTCATAGAAGCTGGATATTTTCAGGGTACAGCACACTGGATTTCCTCTCCTACTCTTTCAGCTTGCTATTCTCATACCCGAATGAGAAGCTCACGTTTGCTGGCATGAGAGCACATGAAGTGCTTTTCTACAGCCTCTAATCACCTTTCCAGTTGCCCTGTCCATTGAAGGCAATGCAGGAACTCCTGGAATTCAGCAGACTCTTCCCATCGGGAGGAAGCAAAAGGAGCTCCTTTGGATGTATGTGGAACCTTACATCTCCTCTTTTCTAAAATGCTTTGTCTCATTTAAATAGTCTGCATGGATACGCCTCCAATGTTTGTTGTCATCGTGTCACTTTTATCTGTTGGTGTCCCACTCGCCCCATGGAGGAGAGGGGTTAGGGAAGTGCATTGAATTCACTCACTTCTTGTTTATAGGCAGTATTCACACTGGCAGTGCTTCTTAACTCTGATTAATGGAAAGAAATTAGGATGGAAAACTTCCTCAGAGTCTGTCTGCCACTAAGACTGTTTGCATAGCCCAGTCTAGGGAAAACAAGGAAAACACAAACACAAAAGATGACAAATGAATGGATACCATCTAAAGAGATAGAAGAAAGCCTGTAATAGAGAGACAGAAGACAAGAGAGAGGATTTCAGGCTTGTACTTCTCTTGACATAACACTCTTTTTTGAGTATTTTGCAAATAATGGAGTCTGGTTTAGAGTCTTTGAGGGCTACCATAGTAGAATTAATTAATCGGAAGGAGAGAAGGAAAAATAACCAAAGCATAATGCTTTTTCAAAAGAAAAGTCAGTGCTTACAGGATTTTTGAATGTCGGATTTAAGAATATGGGTTTTTTCATGGAATTCATTAAAAAAATCATATTTTAATTTAAAAAGAAGGAAGGGAAAGAAAACAAAAGCCTTCCTACACTTCAATATGTTGAACATCTTTGAAGCAGATCTTGATGTTTATTAGTTTTGCCTTATCTTGGTTTTGAAAAGTTTAAGGAAATTACTTTTAGTTGTATTTTTTGTATGTATTAGCATTTGTTTATTTCAATAAATATGTCTGATAATTAACTTTCATTTCAGTTTCTTTTCTGCAAAACATAGATTCATAGAATAATTTGCACTGGAAGGGTTCTTTGAAGATTATCTTGTCCAACCCCTCTGTCATAGGTGGGCACTAGATTAATATGATGCCTGGAGAAAGTCTAGTAAAGCATTCTCATTTTTCTCACTGTTGTCTCACTCTTCAGCAGTTTATTTTAGCTTCCAGGAAATTAATGGCACATTATTTTAGACATGATTACATAATACCATAATTCTTCTCTATTTCTATGGCAAAGAACTATACACTGAGTAGAATTCCTAATGTTTAATTATAACAAATGTTCAAGACATTGTATCAGAAGAACCCATTTACCTTCTCCTGGACACCTGAATTAATTTTAACATTCCTATAAAGTGAGGGAGTATTTATTTTCCTATTTTATAGTTGGTGAACTGAATCTGAGAGAGACCGAGAAATTTGCCAAAAGAAATCAGTGGTGAACTAGAAATCGAAATGAACTTCCTTAGGTCCAGACTACCACTTTAATAACTTCTGGCACTGTTTTCTGTCAAACATCCACTTGATTTGATCTGTTCTTTGTATGCTTCTTCTGTTGTTCTAATAATCAGAACTCAAATGTTTTCCCCTTTTACAGTTTCTGTTCTGCAAAGAACTCGATAAAGTCTTCTGGCTTTTTTTGTTCATTTTTGAGTGACAGGGCAGCATTAGAAGCAGTAACCATTTAACCTTCCCAGTACATATCCCTCCTTTACTTATTCCATGCAAGCATCTTGAGCTAGACTGCCAAACCCAGCACGTAACAAAAGTGAGAGAGGGTGAGGAGTGTGTTCCCTCTCACCCCACCAGCTCTGGTCTGTGCACAGTAGAACAGTCTCTGTGCATTGGTGGAGGTGCAGATTTTCTTCCAGTCCCTGCACTTCTGTGAATCAGCAGTGGCAGACCCAGTTTCCCACACGTACACTTTGAAACAGCTTGCATTCCATGAGCAGTACATCACTCACTGCTTGGAAATGGTGATTCCTTCACAGAAAACAAGTGGTTTGCTAGATATTTAAATAAGATTTAAAAGAAAAAAATTAAAAAAAAAAAAAATCCACCCAGGTCTCTCCTCTCTTGTCTGCTTCTGAAAAGTAAGCAAGACAGCAAATCTTCAAGGTGCTCAGCCCAGGGAGAGAAAGACAGCTTCTATGGCCCATAGGAAGAGCAGCAGCCACAAAATAGTCTGGATGATATACAGCCTTAACTTTCAGCACAGCCAGATTAAGAGTCCCATGCCTGAATGCCCTCTCTGCTATATCAGCCCCAAAAGCTTATGGGAAAAGGGCAGACAGGAGAGCAACCTGATCCACGCAAGGAGAAGCGAGGAAAGCTGTTGTACAAAGGCACATCAGGACAGCTGCTGAAGGAAAGGAATTGTGTCCACCCAGGATAGCAATCATGCTCTGCAGCTTGGAAGCTGGGCTGGTTTGCTGATAGCCAGGTGGCTGAGTGCCAGAAAGCAGAATGGCACGAGCTTTGCATCTCAGCGTCCTGGAGACCCTAGGAAAGACCTGGGGCTGTAGGAAGATCTTTCTTCAGGAGAGAATGTAACACACAGGCAAGAGCTGTGGGCCTGATCTCTTTCCCCCACACCAAGATCTCTCAAAGTCCTGAAGAATCATTACAGAGCAAAAATGAGGAAACTGATCCAACTGAATGATTCTGCTGCTTAGCAAGCCAGTCACTTTTCTTTCATTTGTATGTAAACCACACCACTTTCCTGAAGTTAGATGCAGGACACAGGCACATTTAGAACTGTCCTCCTCTAGCCTAGTCTCCTGGAGGCTTCAAGACTTTCATTCAGACTCTGTTTCGAAAATAGGAAAACTGAACCCAGCAGTCTGCGCAAGCTGAACCTCTATTTGCTCCACATGTAAGGCCTATCTAATGTCAGCAAGCAAGAAGTGTTTGTGAAAGAAAACCTACACACACATCTACGGGTTTTAAGAACGTGGACACTAATAAAACACCTATTTTCTTATCCTGTCATGCTCATGCTCTTATTGTGCCAAGTATTTTAAATGTCAGCTCCTCAGGATTATCTCAGAGCTGTATGACCAATTCCCAAACTATGTGCATCAGTGTGACTATCAGTGGTTCCACAGCACATCCAAACTCATTCTGAAACACTGCAAATAGGAAAAAGACCGTGGGTTTAGGATTGCTTTTTAAACCAAACAGTTACTTTAAAAGATAAGAGAAATGCTATTGTCATGCTAAAACCTGAAAATAAAATTACTATATATATAGTCATTTTTAAATATATCAGCCTTTTGTATTTCTTTATGAGGAAAAAAAAATGGGCTGTAATTGCAATCAGTCTTAATTCATTCTTTATTGCTGCTCTGGTTCTGTGTTATTTGAGCTGGTTAACTGTTAAAAGCGTTTCAAATGTTCACATGGTCTGCATTAGGTTACAGAATAAAAGTAAGTACAGCCCACCAAATGTAACTTTCTGAAATGTAAACCACATGAATTTGATTTCTTTGTGGTACAACTTTAATTGGGTTCAGAGGTCTTTTGGTCTTACCTGTCTATCTGCTCTCTGATGGCCTGACCTGATAAAGCTAATACAAAGAATCTGCGAATGCGATCCAAACTGATTACTCTCAGTTACAGTACATGGCTTTATTCTTGACAGTAACAGCCCTTTAGCCTGGTTCATTATTAGGCTGCAAGTTTGAACCCTGGAGCCACCACTGAACTGGAAGTAGAAGTGTCGCAACTTATAGTAAAGGATTGTGTCCCCCTTGCCACTCTGCAAAACGAGAGAAAAAGAGGGCACAAGAGCACATAAGTGCAACTTTAAGTGATCACATCTGGAAAAACTGCATGAGCATCCAAACATATGTATGCCTCACAGCATACATATTGTCACAGCAAATGTCACAACAGAGAAGGCATCCAACACACACTACATAACAGAGAAGCAACTGCAAACAGAAAGTCCAACAAAGCCTGAAATCTTCAGATACTGATCTTGAGCTGATTTGGAATTGTCAGTCTTTTTCTTTTGACAATGCTTTGCTTCGCCTTAATAACTCATTGTTCACTCATCAACACAGCTTTCTGTTGCACTCTGTTCTGCCATATGCCTCGCTCAAGTGAAACAACAGTACTGCCACTTCCCACCCAGAAAAACTCATCATATCCCAACAACAAGAAGAAAGGCACTGTACAACAGGTACACTCACCTCATATCCTGTGACCCTACTTGTAAAAAAAGACCTGTAACGGCTTGTGGGACCAGATCTGGAATTAAGCAGACAGCTCAGGAAAAATGTAGTTTGAAAAGGAGCAGTTCGCTGAAATAGTAAAAGTCCCTTTCCCTTGGTAGCTGGTTTTGGCAATGCACAGCCTTGACTTTGAAAAAGTAGCATGAAAAAGATTCACAGTGCTCATAGCTCTTGGAAGAAGACACCATAGAAAGGAACACTCAGCAGACCCAGTAATAAAATAACATAACACAATATTGAATGTTACTCAACTGAAACTTACACTGTAACTCATAGGTTTCATTCAAGTAAATAAATCAGTAACAACTAAAAACATTACAACTCATCCTCTAGTTCAGGCAAATTACATTCTATTTTCTCTACTGGAAAACACACAGACACACAAAAAAAACTTTCAAAACCAATGTAGAATTTTTTTTAGAATAATGCTTTACATCCCATTGCCCAAAGCTGTTTGTGTCTTTGTCATTTTTCTGCGGTTCTATTACCAAGCACTGTTCTGTACCAGTAGAACAGTTCTCTCAAGTTATTTCCACCAGTGAACATACGAGCAATAACAAATGAGGTCCCTTAATTATTTCCAGGTTTTTCCAATAAGCAGTGTTGGCAACACAGCTCTTAGCTCTCTGTCCATCACACAAATAACAAGGCAAGCCCTGTAAACATGGCAGGGGCGTCTCTACTTCCCTATTCATCTAATGGGCAAGCAGCAGGAGTAAAAAAGGAAATGTATGCCTCAGTGGTGGGGTTTTCTTGTCAACATGGAATAGGTTTTTTCTGACTTGGAGTCATTTACACTGTCTTCGAGGACACAACTTCCAGCTTCCCAACATGGTCGTAAGGAAAACTGAACATTTCCAAGGATGCTTCTTCCAAAAAAAAATCTGATTTTTCTCCCCCCTCTTGAGGCTTGAAATGTGGTTTTGTGCTTTTGTTCTCAAACACAGTTTTCTTTTATATATGGGGCTTTGCTTCCCTCTTCATTTATGGGTTCTGCTAGGGTCCAGTATTGTTTCTAGCATTTGCTTTATAGGACTCAAGGCCCCACAACCCTTGATGTTGCATTAATGTGCAACAAAAAGCTCCATGCTACCAGTCTGTGTACAGAAAAGACCAGACTGGAAGGGACCCCAGCTTTCCCCATAAAGAAGTATAGTTTCACTTGATGGCTTCTGGAATGAAGTTTGCCTATTATGTTTTATATGGATTTTGAATAAATCCTCTGAGTCACAGATTTCTTATTGGAACAATAGAACAATATAGAGGCCAGGGGAAAATTTGGAAGAAAGTATGGATTTTCTTCCCTGTCATGGAGCCCAGATTCTATATCTTACTTCACATCCATGTAGTACGGCACAAAGGGAACTCACTGACTGTTTACTTTCAACTTCCTTTGCTACTTCAGAGTAGAAATATTATTTTGCTTCCTATTTTATTTCCCTACAGATGAGAGAAAATTCAACAACACTCTAGGTCTCTTTCCTCTGTGGGCTTGAAATAGACCGCAGAGAAAGAAGGAATTAAAACAGACTAAGAAGGAAATTAATTGTAAAGAGGTAAAGTTTTCCACACAACTCTTCCATTCGGTGTAGGTATTGATAGGCTCTCATAGTCGTCTACAGAATACATACTGTCAGTCTTGGTTTACTACTTGTGCTGTATAATCTCAGACAAAACTACTTAAAACAAGGACAAATTGAGGCAATAATACAAGATCAGTTCAAATTTGGTCTCCTTTGGTTATGAGCTACAGTTAACTATATTTATTGTCAAATATTGTAGGTGTATTTCAACCAGAATCAGTTGTCCATGACAACCTGTTGAGCTTAACAGACTATCTTGTTTGAGTATTTAAAAACTACTGCTGCTTTTTCCCACTTTCATTATGCTAATGTACACCTGCTGCCCAAAAAACTACATCAACAACTCACAGCAATAATGAATTAATGAAGTCCGTCGTGTCCAAAGAGAGATTCTTCAGGCACATTAAGTCAGCAGTTCATCTCTCCAGGGACATTTTCTAATAACAGCTCAAAAACACTTGCTGAGAACACAAGCTTTAGCCTTGGGTATGTCAGGAAAGCTTTCTGCATGCAGCTCTGAAGAGAAGCTTCAGGACACCACCACCATTCAGATCTGTGCATCTCTTGCACATCTTCCTGTGCAATACCCTACTGCATGTTACAAGCCAGGGACATACAGCATGAGCAAACACCCGTCAGAAAAGGAAGCCAGATATTCCACTGTTGCCAGCGCTTCCTTCCAAAGTCCTTAAAGGATCAGAGGCCCTTCAAGCAGTATCTTGTGGTTGAAATGCTGGCTGGTCACTCTTCAGACACCTGAGGCAACAGCCAGTCTGAGATATGATGAGCAACATCTGTCATACAAGGATGGATAAAAAGGGGGAAGCTTCCATGTTACATTGTAACATCCCAGCTTCAGGTGTGAAAGGGAATGCTCACATCAACGTGAGCAGCAAGCCCAACCAGCTGACATTTAACTGACCTGGAAACCCAATTCATTAGTCTAAGAAACTTCTCACTATGTTCTCCATTTGTATTATATTTAGGTCATTTCACTGTCAAAGGTGCTATCATCCTGTCTTTGCCTGGGAAATCACAGATATTTCACAAAGCAGAGAATAAAAAGCAGAAACAGAAGAAGTTTAAAGATGTCCAAGCCCTTCATAAAAATGCTTAATTCTGGCAATGCTGAGAAGAGCAACAGAACTCTAGACAAACACTGAATGACTTTTGAGGAAAACTGTGAATTCCTCAATATTTGCCAATGATACCAAAAATGGCAGTTTGGACTTGAACTCATATCAAAGATCTTTAGGTCAAAACTCCTACGAACTGAACAAAAGGTTCAGAACAACTGCTCTGTTATGAAGTTAGAATTCACATACCTGATTTCTAAACAGGTCTAGAAAATGTTAAGTTGCTTGAAGAAGATTTAAAAAACATCTATTGTTTTCATTAAAGAAATCGTGTGACTAGGAGCACTACAACTATTTCTGTATAGCATCATTTGATGCTAACCATGCTTTTTTTTTTTTTTTTTTTTTTTTTTTTTTTTTTTTTTTTTTTTTTAAATCTCACCAAAACAGAGCAAGAGATGGGGAGAGAGAAAAGTATAAAGAAGTAAAATGTACAAGCCAGAAACATTAGGAAATGAGCAACAAAGAGCTTTCTCCCATATCACATACACATACACACACACACACAAACACACACACACACACATATATATATATATGTATGTATGTACATACTGCATTTAAATCTGTAGGCTTAAAATATTATGTTTAGAATGTTACTTTATATTATGTAATATTATGTAAAGAATGTTACTTTAAGCCCTTACATTTACAGCACTGGTGAGCCTGAATCTTACATTAAAGAACTAGATAAAAGTAACATAATATTCAGAATTCCCCAGGAAGTACATTCAATTCTCTTAATACTGTCAAATAAGCTAGGGATTTGGATTTCACTCATTTTGAGAATTGTTCACTGCAAACATTTTATTACCTCACCAAGTTTTATGGACCCTATCAGAACAGCTGCGATTTACTTCACTTGCAGCAGAGGAAGCTGGTAATAGCTCAAAGATTGCCCCCTTCATTTCATAAACCAATTAGGACCTGGATCCTATGACTGGAGTAACACAGCCCCTTCTTTTACTGGCAAAATTCCACTTCATTTATGTGAGCTCAGAATAAACGTCTCTGTTGGCAGAACACAGATGCTCATAGCAGCAAATGTTTCTAAAACACACTCTCTAATTTGTTCCTTCTTCCAAGGAACACTATTCCCGCACTCTCAATCTACCTGCAAGTTCCGTCTAGCCATCAGTTCCTTGTTCAACTCAGCAGTTTTTTACTAAACGTAGCTAAGAGAATTTAAATTTATGGTTTACCACGAGGAATCTTGTTAGAAGGTTTCCAAAATAACAGATTCATTTAAATTACTTTTTTTCCTTCTAAATCAAGCATAATTTCATTTTTGTAAAGAACTAATTTTGGTTATGTTGTCATCTGAGACTTATCCATGCCTTTAATTCAAATTGTTGATTTGGAGGGGATTGTTGTTTAGTTGTTTTTCTTCTTCAAATGCATATTTAGCCTGTCCATAATTATAAACAGAACCATATATATGCCTTAAACGGAACTATACTGTACCAATGATTTTGAAAACTCAACTCATCAATAAATAAGGAGGCCTATTCTTACAGGTGGTAAAATAGGATCCATATACTTTACACAAAGTCTGTAATTCCCGTGTTTTCCCTCAGGCACTTTCCTCTGAACTATTGTAATTGGTTTGCAGCCAGGTACCAGCTTAAAAAAAAAAAAAAAAAAAAAGAAGAAAAAAAAAAACCAACCTGAAGTGTTAACACTTTATTAACTTATAGTATGTTTTTATATTCTTTTGAAAGTGTTCAAAAAAAGAAAGACACTGTCAAGACAAACAATGTAAAATCAAGGTGTTCTCTGTTGAGGACATCAGCGCAAATTCCTTTATTGAAACAGATACAAATGCAACTCCTTAGTGGGCAACTAATCTTTTATCAGATTTCTTTGCATATAAAGGTCTTCATTTTTTACTCATTGTAGCCATTGTGCCACCCCCAGCATACCTTTAAGCCCTTCTCTGAACTAACATGGTGTAAGGCAGCATCCCAGCTACTTCTCTGGAACCTACAAATTAGTCTCTTAAATGAAAAGAAAATTTTTAAAAAGCCTTACACCAAACAAAGTCTGCATTGTTTGAGTTAGTGTTTTACTGCAGCTTAGTTACCTGTCAAACAGGCTGACACTTGGATAAAACACATACTGGAATCATGCATCAGGGCATGTTAAGCACAAACCTGTGATGAAGAGCAGAGCTATGTGATTCGGCTGTGCAGAGCACTAATGATCTTCTTCTGGTCTAGGGGAAGCTTGATCTGTCATATCAAACCTACTGCAATTCTGAGATCCTCTTCCATCCAAAAATGATTTTACATATGCTTTAGTTCAAAGAGTCGTATAAATCAGAAGCTCTGCCCATAAATTTTGATGACACCTTTAATGAAGATTTATACAGTGTGTATTATATATATACGGGAGGTATGTAAGAGATACCAACCACTAAAATTAAGGAATTAATGCTATATTCTCCAAGTTCTGTATATCATATTTAAGTCCTATTTATATCAGAGACTTTCTCTGATATGAGAGCCAACCAATGCATATGAAAGCTCAGTTTTCTGTTCAGATAAAATTGTGGGTGCAGTACGCTATTCTGACCTTGTCTTCCTATCGTTCTTGGGTGGGACAAGTTTTCAGAACACAAACATCATGATCCATTTCTTAGAAATCACTTGCATGAGAACTGGCTTGAGCATGGTTTCACTGCCTATCTCAAACAACCATCAGGACAGGGAGAGGGCTGGTTTATTCTCATAACAGACAACAATCCTAGTAAGAGTTAGTGGGCAGCAAGTCACACAATATTCCGTACACTTTTTGGTTTTGGTGTTCTCGCTGTGAGAAAGCAACATTTCTAACAAACTTAGGACAAACTTCTGCCAAGTGGAAAAGTATGAAGTGTAAAACACTGCGTTCATTAATCAATTTAACCAACATATATAACAAGTACATAACTTTCAGAAAAATAGAACAATGACTTCAAGTCAGGTAAGAAACACACTGAACTCTCTTCATTTCAGGTTGAAAGGCAGTTTATTACCAGGCTAATGATCCTCCTTTCAGTCCCCCAAAAGTCAACTTGATATATGTTAGTACTTTCCAGCCCCTTCCTAGACCTTGCAGCAAGGAAGAGCTTTCGGGAAGGCAGAGGATAGGAGAGCGGTGTTGTGAACAGCCAAACCACCTGCTTGTGCTGTGCCTAACACAGAGACTGGTGCGCTGTTTGCTTTTTTTCTTCCTGACTCAGCAGTATGGGGAAAAGTTGAGTCAGCAACTCCTGAACATGCAATGCAAACAACAACAGAGGAGGTTGGAGAGCAGACAGAGCTTCTAAACATCATAGACAGAGCAGCATGGTTCAACCTTCAGGTCAATGTGTGGACCAATATCTGGGCAGCAGCTTCCTAAAAGGTATGAACAGCTTTGGAGGGTCCAGCTCATTTTCTCCCTCATCACCCTCACTATTAATCTAAGCTATGAGACAAATTCTTTCTGGGAACAGCTAACTTGTAATAATTTCCTGAGCAATTCACCTGAGTTTCCCAGAGACTTGTGGCTGCTCCTCGCATATGACTTGATGGGATTCCATGTCAAGTTCGGCCAAGGTCAGTGTGGTAGAAGAGACTACAGAAAACATGTCTTAGCATAAACAGAGGAAAAAGAAGAAGGATCATTAAACAGGAATTAAAGACCCACTTTTAGTACAAAGACAGAAAAAAAGAATTTGGACAGAGTGACACTGTCAGATGCTCTCTCTTCCCACCTCTCTCTTTTCCTCCCCTTCTAGTGATCTCACTGATGTTCTTACATGCTGCACAACCAAGGCTATGGAATGGACTTGATCAAGAGACTGAGTGGTCATTTGATACTTCATCTCTCACTGAACATTTCTTTTCATCTCATAACATACTGTAGTAGTTCAGTTCAAATACATGAGTTGGAACAAAGGCATTTATCACAGAGTTCCTGGAAAGGGAACTAGTCTTTGAATTTATTAGAAGCACATAATTCCATGGCCTCTTTAATGCCACATGCTCCACCAGCTTACTAAGAGCTTAAAGAGAGACATTCTCTTGGATGTACAAAGGCCCTTCTTAGTCACCCGCCTATTCCTAGTGCCTTCCAGAACTAGCTGTGTTATGGAAGGGTTTCTGCCTGTGATTGTCTATTACAGGAGTTTTTTTCTGTTTTCTTAAGCTATAAAGGATGATAGCAGGATAGTCTGAGAACTCAACGAGCAGTTGCAGTCTCAGATAGCTTTTGCTATGGTGAAATTCCTGTGCTTGCCACAGAGATGGTCTGTCCTTCTGCCATCTGAGACCCTTCAATTAAGACAGAGTTGGGTTTTTTTCATTTTCCAAATGGCCAAGGCCAAGTGTTAGTCCCACTACATGCATAGAGTAATCAATTTTTCTGACTACTCCATTTCCCATGTCCCTTTGTTTGAAAAGTCTTCAAACCCATGAAAAGATGATAAACAGGGACCAGAGAGGCACATGTGGCATCATGAGAGGAAAGAGAGAGGAAGGGTAAGGCAGTGCATAAGTGTTAGAATGAAAGGCTGTTCTCCCACTGGTACCATGATTCTTCAGAACATCAAGGCACCAGAGGCATCTTACAAACCCCTTTTGTTGCTTTCTCCTACCTAGTTGCATTTCTCCAAATGTGGTTGCAATTTTTCCCTTTTGATGCTGTGCCAGAAGACCATCTTATCTCAATTAAAATGCTCTACAACACTTTTAAAACAGATAATCTACATCACATGGCTGGTGCTCTATGTCCACTTTGGAGCCTGAGCTCACTGAAACTGGATTCACTCTCACTCTACTACAGTGTTAACAACTTATTGCATCTGTGACAATCCTCCATCCTCACATGCTCTTTATCAGCTGCAGAGCAGTACCAGTCAGTTTCAAGCTGGAATAATTACTAGTTATGTCCACTACTAGCTTGAAAATCTACCTTGAAAGCAAGTTATCCTCTCTGTGAATGCTGTTATGTTGCAGCTACCTACAGTAATACATCTTCCCTAGCAAAAGGGGTGTCCAGATAGAGCAACCACCACGCAGTGTTGTCACCAATTTGTCTGCCCAGAATTCTCTCACTACACTGATGTATATTCACTCACAGAGAAAACTGAGTTATTTTAAAAAGAAGACAAGCACTGCTATTGTAGAGCCTAGTTCAGAGTCCCATATCTTGAGCTGATTCAGCTTATCGGCTTTTCTATACCTTTGACAAATGCATGTCTTATATCATTTTTTTTTTGCCTTCCTCCATATGCCAAACTGCTTTTCCTCAATGTATCTTATCTAGAAATGATGTACTATTAATCAGCCAAAGACACCCTTCACTGCTAAGTGTTCCTCAACTGATTTTTCATCAGCACAAGTAGTTACTAGTTCCAGCATTCCTCCCACATGCTGAAGGCTTGGCAGGTAGGGAGGAGGGATGGCAAGGAGGTTAGAGACTGCCTCACCACATAAATACTATCTGGGACCTTTATACCAGCCTGCCAGCTTGCTGTAATGGTAATGTTGCTGTTTGTTCTCAACAAAAGGAACACGGTGGGAGGAAAGCGGGGCTGCACCCTGTCTTATTTTTTAAGTTAATAACCTTCATGCTCTTCCTTTTATCTGATTTATCTGGCTGGGTGCCTGTTCAGTAGTAGCTGAAGCTTAATACCTGAAACAATGTGTGGATATACACTGTGCCAGTAAGGCTTGCCCAACAATGCACATTCTGTCATGTTTTCCCATGCCTTGTGTCAATATCTCATTTTATGTGCAAGCCCCCAGAGCAGGGGATAGGAAAATATAGAGGCATGGAGGGAGGGAGGGAGGGAGGGAGAAGGTTAGAGGGAGAAGAAAGAGAAGGAGAAACGAAAGTAGGAAAAAATTACATCCCTTGGGAATGTCAGCTGCTACAAACTCGCCCACTCCTGACCATGAAACGAGCTGTGTGCGGGCACAGGTGGGTCCCATTCTCTGTTACTAGAGCACAGCCTACAAACAGGGGCTAAATGAAGACTTTCATTGCTGTTCCCTGTTTTCATTGGAGCAAGGCCATCATAAACATTTGCAGGTGGCTTGGCCATAGTCTGACACTAAAATATTTGTGGTTGTGATAAAAATCAGAATATTGCTACAAGATGGTTCTATATAACCTTCAGGGCTTGATCCTGCTCTTACAGAACTCAGTGAGAGTTTTACCCAGTTTCTCTCTGCTGGTTTAATTGCTCATTAAAAGGCATTTTCCCCAGCACAATTCTTCATGGTAAAGACTCATCTACCCTTTGGGGCAGATTCAGATGATTTTTTAAAAAGGGAAACTTCACCAAAACCCACTGATTTGAGCACCTCAGAGTTCAGGCTAGTTAAATAGCTAAACAATCTCAATTTTGCAGGGCTAAAGCAAAACAACCAAACTTTGAAGAACTCAAATATTTTCTGAATTCATCTGGATTTTTTTTTTTTTTTCAGTTGTTTAATACCAGAACCATTGTCCAGTATTCCTCATGAATGACTTGTGGATATAATTCTTAGCACATTTAGAAGGATAAGATGAAGATAAATGGAAATGACAAGATATGTTCTTTGAATAAGTAAAACAGACACCACAGGGAAAAGACTGAAGGAAAAGAAGACAAACAAAGATGCTTAACACTTTGGCAAGTAGAGGAAGTTGAAAATACAGCAATTATCTCCTAGGACACACCATGAACAAAAAACAAAACCTCCTAGGAAGAGGGAAGAATGGGGAACAGAGTATGCTGGAGGTCACACCATAAGTCTCATTCACACACCAACTCACACAGAGACTAAAATGCTGACAATTGCCTCCCAATAAAGCAGCTTTAGACTCAGACTTAGGAAACATTTGTGTGATTCAGTCACAGGGAAGAATTAAGATATGTCATGACAAAGTTTCCCAAATGAGACACATCACTGACTAGGAAAAGGCCTTTTTATCCTCAACCCCTCCAACTTTGGAGATTCTAATCACCATGGCCCCGAACCAACACAAACCTAAAACCTGACTGACAGGGTCTTGCAAAACCACATGCAGTTTTTTTCTCATATAGAAACAATTGTTTGGAAGCCAAGTACAGTCTTACATAAAACACCTCACCACTGAGTATTAAAAGTTGTTTGGGGTTTTTTTATGCTTTTAATTAGGATCATAATTACCACTAGACCTATTAAGTCACAATTTGAACAGGAGCTTAATCATCCTTAACACAAATAATGGCATTAGTTAATGTTTTTCTTTCTAAAACTGAAAAATAAACTGTTTCTTCCTCCCTCCCTTCCTCTCAGCCCCCTGTCTTTGAAGAGAATGTGACATAAATAAGACAACAACTTTTCTGGATTCGCAGGCAAACATTATTGCATGTGAAATCTCAGTGAACACTGTGTTTTGCCAAGATGTAACATATACAAAGGGCACGTCTATCAAATAGGTTTACCTGACCCATCCTACCAGATTTATATATTAAGAATCAAATTGTGAAATAGTAGTAAAAAGGAAAATAGAGGAGCTTGGTCAGGAGCACAAAATTAGGGCAGCAGATGGAATCTGTGTTCTGTGCATGGCTGGGTAATCCATAACTTGGTGCCATGGGCCATTCCAGCTACCATGGAAGATACAGAGCCTGTTGCCTACACCAAGAATCTTGAAAAAAACCTCAAGAATAACTGGATTTTCAGTTTTCAATGCCAAGATTTCACTTTTTGGTTTTACTTTGAAAAGTCTGAAAGTTGATAAACAGTATTTTAGATAATGACTGAGGACAGAGACTGCTTTTGCACATATCACTTAATTGATGCGACCAAATTACGAATGACAGATAATGAATCTATATTGTTGTTTCTTTCTTAGTCCACTAATATATCCTTTTATCCATACATTTTCATGTATAGCCCTGCCCCAAATTCTCAGAGCTGTGTGATGAAAAACTGTACCCTCAAGCCATCGGGGCAGTTTCTGTACAATTAAAAACACATTATTGTAACGTATGAGGACCTCATACTTGCTGGAAGTAACCAGGTGTACTAAACATGGATGGTTTTGTTCACACAGTTCTCCAGACGTTAGCACTCAATTGGCATTCAAGCAATACAATAAGTATCCATACTGTCAACTTATGGTATAAATATGGATCCATCATCACAAATTGAGGAGCTGTTCACACTGTGCCAAACTGTATTTATCTTGATGGTCTTTTTGACTTTCAGCATTCTTCATTTAAACGGAGGACATAGGAAACAGCTCAATCCCATAGAAAACCCAGAATTCCCATTGAAGGAAGTTAAAGGATCAGCTTCACAAACACTTTGTCTTTCTTCCCAGATCAGTTATAGAAAAACATGCACTTTGGTCATAAGAAGATAAAAAAACTGGATGCAGAAAGCAGGACTTTCCAGTAAGTACAACATTCTGTCCTTTTTGAATCAGGGTGCCATATCAGGACTAACCTGGCCATTCCCCACAGTCTGCAACATGTGCTGCAGGGGTCCCTGCTCATCCTGGCAGGGTCAAGAGCAAACTCTGTCACCTCAAAAACCACTAGAACAACATCTGGTTCTGCATGCAGCTGGACCATAAGAACTATGAGGACATGAGGACAACATCTAGTTCTACAGGCAGGATCCAGAGAACCAGAGAAAATGGAAATGGACTCACCCAATCTGCCGATTTGTGGAAGGTGCTTGTGTAATGACAGAACTGGACTGTGGAGATGGCATGGCCTGTTGAATCACAACGCTGGTGTCGTGGTTTGGCATCCTTGTGTTTGTCAGCTGGTGAGATCCAGGTCCTGCCATTGCTCCTCCAACTGTGTTATGCATGGAGATATTCTGAGAAAAGAAGGGAAATGGGAGATGGTGGAAGAAAATTTAAATAAATACATATATACATACATACATACATACATACATACATACATAAATGTCTTATCTTGGTTTTCTGTTCTACAAGAATTCTATTAGACATCTGAAAGTATCAAAACATGAAAAGTTTCTGGCTCCTTGTAAATCCCAAGTCAATAGATCTTGTTATAACCAACTACAATAAAGAAGTGAAAAATAAATATTTACTTCCATTGGACAATATAAATGGGAAAAATACCCACAGATTGACTAATCACTGTTCTATGATTCTGTCTTGTGATTTATAATGGGGATATTTAGTACATATTTCTCCTAACTGAACATTATATGAGTGCAGGACACCTTGATTTACTGCACAGGCTGTTTACTGTGTACTGCATCCGCTTAGACTGACAGGCAAATAAAGTTTTACAGTCCCAAAGTAGCAAACAGCCATTTCTGTTAGCCTCCATAGATTTTGTAGAGCAATAACATCCCAGAGGCTTAGAATAACACTGTATTTCACTACATATAATGTTTGCTTCAGGTAACTCCGTGCTCTTAAAAAGTTCTTTAAAACAAAACAAAACAAAACAAACAAACAAACAAACAAGTTCACAGATAACTCATATCCACTGAGCAAACAACCAGCAAGAGACCAGGATACTGCTAAGGAAGGAACCATGAAATAACACATCTCTCCTCTTATGCCTGTACACACAACACACACTGCTGCTAAACCGCAGGGTTTGACTTGGCCTGCGCTTATAAACAAACAAAACTCTCAAGCCAGAGATAAGCCACAATGTACACATATGAAAAATATGGTAACCTTGAGAGCATTATTTTCCTATCAGGCATCAACGTGTGAACTGTTAGCAGCAAGAGGAAAAGAAACTTTCCATTGTCACCTCATGCTAGGCTGAGGAAAACAGGGACAAAAAAACCCCTTATAGCCACACTGCTACTACAACTCACACAAAGCACCTTCCCAACCACTGCAATATTCAGGATTAAAAACTGAAGTTCTATTTCATTCAAAATTCCAATTTATAAGTCAGTTTTCTAGGAAACATACACAACCACCAGAGAGCAAATAACTAGACCTCAATTGAAGGCATTAGCTGTTATCCCCTTATCTCCCAGTTTTATATATTTAATGTGATTTTCCAGAACACGGTGGTCACAAGGATCTCTGTTTTCACAGGAGTTGTTCCAGTCTTCATTAACATATAACAAGGCAGAGGTGCTGCCTACAGTTGAATGGTTACACTGCCTCACCGGAATGAAGAGGACCCAGCTTTGAGTTCCTCTTGCAGTAAATAATTTGACACATTATGAATCAGGTCTAGAAGCTCCTTATTGATTAAAGTATCCACTTAAGGAGCATGAATTGCAAGAGGAAGCCAGACCAAGGACCTTAACTGTAATATTTCATAGCATACTATTCTGTCATGACCATGAAGCAATAACCTTACCTATATGAAAACTTCTTCAAAAGAAGTTCTCCCTCACCTACCACATTCCTATTAAAATGTCACTTCTTCAACAGATTAGTGATTTCTGATGAAAACTTGTTCAGCTTAAAAAAATTATACGGCCAAATCTAGCTCAGGATTCAAACCTGCTTTTTTGATCATGGCCAGATTTTGCAAAAACAGATCTAATATCTATCCACATACAGTCAATATTTTAATGCTATCACTTCCTAAGGTAATCTCTAAAGGAAAAATGTATGGTGCCATGAGTCTGCAAGGCCTGGGAATGGACAAAATGGAAATCCATCACAAGCCTTAGACAAGTGGTACCCTGGCACTTGCCCAGAGTTTTACTGTACAGAGTTTTGTTGTACCATGGCAGGGTAGAGCTTAAAGATTTGATATCAGATTCCTGTGCTTCTAAACTAAGTATTTCCTTTCTCTTTTCCTTCTCTTTCCATTTTCTCCTATAATTACAGAGCTCTCTAAGGTACAAACAGATAAATTATGATGGATATGGAAAATTTTGTTTGCCCATAAGACATTGTAGTTATGTTACGAGCTTAAATTCCCAACACTCTTTCAAAGTTTTAACGATTTCCAATAAGCTACATCTTTTCAAAAAGTAGGTTGAGTATGTGATGCATAGAAAGTGAAAGCAGAGTGAAAACCTGTCAATGCTTTCAGATGTCCATTATGTCCATTGCTTGTGATGCAAGCAATGCTGTTGGGCAAGGGTATACCATGCTGCCAAGTGAAAGCCTAAGGTTTCCCAACAAAATGTCAAACTCAGCATGACTCTGACATTCATAAGAAAAGGATTTGGCAATCTCAGAATAATTTACATCAGTGAGATGTTTGTGAATCTTCAGAGAAGTTCAAGCAAGTTCATACTTTAGGGACAATCAGTATGCTTTGAAAGGCGGCAGGAAGGTAACGCACAGTAGATCTGACACTAAGCCTATCTGATCTCACTGTATGCATCATGACATGCAGAATGACTCTGTATCACCAGCACAGCAAGACTAGGCTCGTTGCACTTCTGATGCAGTCTCTAGAACTCCCAAAATGGTTTTGCTGTGTTGAGCTCTGTATCTGGTTCTGAATGGATCTGGGTAGGATATTAACAAGCTCTTTGCAAACTCAACTTTGGGCCCTTATAGAAAGAGGAAAAATTCTGCAACATTGGCTGAAACTGAGACCTCCACTTAATATACTGAATTGTTGTTTGGTTAAGTTGCTTGCAACTCTACTTTTAATGAGCTCTTCATGTTCTTCTACCAGGCATCCATAGATAACATCTCCTTTGACTCCCCTTTTCATTATCCTCCAGCTCTTAAGCCCTTGGTAAAGATTATTTGGTAGTAGGTGTGGAGATCCCAGCATTCCAGCTCAGGCAAGTCTATGGGAGCAAGGACAGACTGAGCTCTCCCTCTGCTTTTGACATTCCCAAGACCCATCCATACTCTGAGAGACTGTGACACCCACACACACTCTCAGTTTTCTCAGGTATCTTCTCAACTGTGCTTCAGCATTAGAAGAGGACATATGAGCTTATCATTATCTATTTTATTAAACTGAACCCCAACATTCACACAGGGAACAGGCCATCCATATGTCAGAAACTGCAGAGAAACAAAAGACATGCTCTTAAGATCAATTTAGTGAATCTTAATTAAGATCCAATATATGAAGAGGAATTTATGTCTTTTAGGACTAAGTTTCATCCTCACTAAAATTTCCAGTCACTCCCACTGAAGCAGAAACTAGGATTATAACACTAAAGTGCTTTTACAGAAATGCTCCCCTTGCCCATGTGCTCATGCAGTACTCTCCATCAATATTTAACATTCAAACAAATAAACCAAAAAGCAACGAACCATATCCATAAACTGCTCTTAAATCAATGTGCTCATTCTCAACCTTTCCAGCTGCAAGAGGAAAGCATAGAGATCATCGTATTAACTTCTCCCCACTTACACTTCATGGCCCATTTTAGCCTCAGACTTTGAAGAAAACATTTGAGCATTTTTCTCCCACGTGCAAACATTTAAGTTTGGATAGACAACACACTTCTTTTTTCTAAAGGCTAAAAACTTCTTGAAGTCATGCTTCCATGTTCTGGTGGAGAGGATTACACATCACTCCACAAGAACACACACCCTGTTGGCAAGCACAGCAGAGAAATGTCGGCTACGCAGACACAGGCAAAATACACCCAGGCAGTCACCAATTCCCCTAAACCCTGGTTCTTCCAGAGAAACACCCATCCATTTCACACAGTACTACCATCTACTGAACTCAAAGGATGAAGACAACTGATGTATCCTTTACAACCTACCATAATATTCTGAGTTTCAGAGTTTATTTGTGGTTTTAAACTATAAGATCTAGTTTCTGGTTTTATTTTCCTACTATTATTTTTTTAACTGTGAGGCTTAGTAAAAGTTGTAAACACCAGTTTTACACGAACTCCAGACTATTCAGGATTGTTCTAGGTAAGCTTTTAGATAATAGAGCTGTAAGCTACAACCAATTGTAGATAAAGGTATTTTGCCGACTATTCTATAAATTTTCAATTCTAATACAGTCATATCTTGCCTGATTACTGAGATCCTAACTTCCCAATATATAAAAGACAAGAGTGGAAGCCTCCAGTGACACACTCACTCACTGCACATACTGCTTACACAACCAAAGAAGCTGCTGGCTTAAAAACTTGGAAGATGTTGTTGTAAAGAAAATTATACATTAAATGTGGCAAATAATGGCAGGCTTCAAAATTATTTTAATCATACATAATCTCCATCAAAATTACTGAGTCTCTATGAATTCTCTCCTGACAGAAGAAAAAAATAATCTCAAAACAAAAATTAGCAAGTCTCCCCAGAAGCAGCACTTATTCATTTATATTCTCATTACTGAGATCAATGTGGAAGACAAACACCCTTATACCAGCCCATCACAACTGTTTCATCTGTAACTGGCATGCGAAATCTAAACTCCTGTAAGCACAGAACTAAGCTTGCTGCCCACTCAAGGCCAGTAGACAGAGATGAGGAACTAGAGAAGAAATCAGAGATACAAAACCAATTCTGTAACTAATGCAATTGAAGGTTTACAGGAAAAAGAATGTCTACTATCAAGATTTAAATTTTTTAAAAAAGGAAAAAAGTTCCATTATACAAGAGAAGGGTGAGTGTAAACTTGGTGGAGACTGAAATGCAATACCTTTTCCTCTTTTTTTTTTAAACTGTAACATCTGTAGAGCTTTGAATGAGGAAAAGCACTAAAAGCAAAAAAAAAGGACACAGAAAGAAACTGCTGGAAAATGCTGCATAGTGACATTAAGCATAAGGACAAAGCACTATGAAGATCTTATTGCAGACCACTAAAATCCATTCAACTCCCCTACTTAGCAAGAGGTATGAAGTCACTGAGTGAGGCTGACACATAAAAATACAGAACTCATGCCAAAGGATCTATTCCTCAAAATATTTCAAAGAAAGGCAAATGCTCACTTAACAGCTACCTGATAAAAATGGCACATTACAAGAAACAGCAGGCATGATATATCCCAGAACAGGGAAAGACTCTTCCCTGCCCCCAAGGCCCCCATCCAAAGTTTCCCCCTAAACTGAACCCAGCCAGCTATCCTCACCACACTGGAGACTGAAAGGCCAGCAGCAGTCAGGGTATATCTGACTTCTTGAACCCCAGGCACGGCTGCTCAGTCAAATGTTATCAACCTGATCTCCAAAGGGGTAAAAATGTAAAGAAAAATTAAACTCCTTACTCAAGAATGACAAGTAATGATAGGCAGATGGGGAAAGAAGGGAAACATTGCTCTCACTGAAATCATAAAGCTTTGAATCTGTACTTATCAGTCTCAGCCACTGGTTTCCAATTTTTTGGATCACAGACCTCTGTCAACCCTCTGAATTTCACACAGAGCACTCTGTGCTCTTATCATAAATTGTGTAATTAAGGCAAGATGGTTCCACAGACTAGATGCAGATGACTTACCACAGCTTTGCGACCACCAGCAGTTCACAGACCAGAGTTAACTGCCACCCAAATACAGCTATGGAGCACCGTGGCTAGAATTTATTGACAAAAAAAAAGATAACATTTCTAGAGGTATCTATCAAATTCAGTAACCCTTGTCCTTTTTTCAAAATGTCTTCAGTTTTTGGAGCCTTAGACAATTACTGTTAATTAGTAGATCAGACTTGTGTACTGGCGCTGGCAGGAGCTTTGCAAAATTTTATCCTAAATTTCTGTGCTGGAACATGCAGGGAAACCTCCTTGTTTTAAGTTAGGAGGGATTATTCTCAAACACAGACATGCTGGCTGCTCCTCAAGAGGTACAAAACAAAAACAAAACAAAACAAAACAAAATCTAAAATAACCTTTTTATCCTGTTTTCTTTCTATAGCTGTTTGTATGTTATCAGAAAGGCTTTCTGAGATACACTGAGTGATGTAAACCTCATCTGCTAATCTCCAGCAAACTACATGGCGCTGCTAAGCAGCGTGGCACAGGACACAGGACAGACATATGAGGTGCTAAGCCAGGTATAAGCCATCTCAAGGCTCTAGCAGTCACCACTGTAACTCAAAATCCAAAGGCCCATTTAAGCACTACTAATCCTCTTAAGGCCGCTGCCTGAAGGGTGACAGCTCTGCACAAGATCTCCGCAATGCTGCTCGTGCTGCAGGCCAACCTCTGGCTGCCCCCGCTGGGCTTGTGCCCCTCGGGCACCAGGGAGCACCGTCACCTCCTCCAGTCCCTTCCTCGGGCAAATGCCTGTGAACTTCTTCCATGGGCAGGAGAAGCCTCCCTGCCTGTCCTCCAATTTGGCTGCTGGCTTAAGGAAACGCTCTAACTCCTCTGATACTATGAACAAAATGCAGGATATTTAGAATTTTTGGTCTTTTATCTTAATTTTTTTGACATGATCTAATTACAGTCATTCAGTGGTGCCCTCTAATTATCAGTAGAAATGAATACTGAAAGATGACCCTTGTCTTCCACAATTCCCTCCCCTCTTCCCCCACTACCCTTCTCGTGCCCTTTACAGCATGTCTGTCCAGACTATGCTTGTAACACATGAAGCCTTCTTTACATACGCAGTAAGTAATACATGGTGTATACCAGAGGTACCCATGATAAACCATTTACTAGAGCAAAGGAGAAAAAAAGTAATGTTAAGGAACATATTTTAAAGGAGAAGGAAACTTTGGAAGATTGGTCTCACCAGAGTTTGACAGGAAATAGCCTCTCTATGGGAAAAAGATGACATCAGATTGCATGCTTATGTCTTGAAGTTTCCTACAGATAATTCCCATTTTTCCTCAGGGTTGCTTGTTTCATGCACAATTACTTGTCCAAGATAGCCACTAAAGCAACATAACACAAAGAGCTTTTTCTGTTCAACTAAACATCAGTAACACTTAATGTGCAAAGCTCAGTTTGGGTCACTCAGGGTATTTTGCACTGCTAACACCACATTAACTCCTGTTAATTGGGAGGCTAAAAAATAGGGGGAGCAGAACTGGCTGCCTGGCTCTACCCAGTTCTCTCATTCTTTATGCAAAAACCATAAACTGAATATTTCATTTCTTCTAAGTTGCCTATTGTGACATTTATAAACAGGAACCTGGCAGCATGTCAATGGTGCAAACTGATTTCCTTTTCTAAATGCAATTTTAAAGAGCAAATAAACAAGGTTATGCCTGCTAATGAAACATTATATGTCATGCTGGAGCTAGTTTTTCTCAAATGTATTCTCTAGAGCAGATGGAACACCAATAAACACAAAACAACAAACCCTTTTATAAAAAGCATGTTTATAAGAAAATACATTCTCCATAGAACTTTGTCTAAGGCAAAACTGGCTTATATCTGTAATGTTATCTTGGGGACAGAATTATGGTTGCATTAGATTGCTGTAAACACAGGAGCTTGCCATGCATTTCAAATGGTAAGAAACGTGAAAAGAAGAAAAGAAATTTGCCAGGATACTTACTAGGTGTAATTCCTAAAGCCTTAGTTGAAATCAAGGCCTTATTGTGCTAAAACCTGTGTAGACACATTGATGGACAACACTTGCCCACAAGCCTCAGAGTCCAGAGACAAAACAAGGAAAGAGGAAAGAAAAAGAGAGAGTGATTTGTTCAGCCAAATATCAGGACTCAATGCATGGGCTCTTTTCTCCCACTCCAGTGCCTTGTCCTTTACTTTGCACTGTTTCCTTGCATCTAGTACTTATCTATGAATTGAGAAGACCAGAAAAGTTTAAATAAATAGATAAAAATTCAAAGAAACTGAATTATAAACTCTGCTTGAGTTTTTTCCACCACTATCATTTAATCTCTGTAAATCAGATAGAGTGCACATACTAAGTGGGTACTCAAAGAACCTTCTCAAAGTAGGTACATGTCAACTTTTGTAGGACAAGCAATTAAACATCCAAAAGCAGCTGCCAGATCTGGAGGCCAGTCAGAGAGTAGTCGAAAACCTGGCTTTTCTTTCTTTATTGTAAGGAGTTTTGTTTTTATCCATTGTGAAATAGAAAGCTGGGAGGGGGAGGGCAGCACTCCTCCAGGAATTACTTTAAACAAGCCTTTGATACTGCTCACTGAAGGCACTAGGCTTTTCAACATTATGCAAACCATTTATAATCTGTTAATAGGAAATTCACAGAGACAGCACTTCGACATCTAAATTTGTTGTATTTTATCTAAAGCTTCTTTGAAATTCTCATCATTGATTTCACTGGCATAAGTTATTGGCATCATGCATGAGTTACAGCCCTGGCTGTTGACTGCACTCAATGACCAGAACAATTTCTAGACAGAGCAGCTGGTAAAGAGAGCAAAGATGGTAGCAACAAAACGGCCAGTGATTTTCCATTCAGGCAATTTCAAGCAGAAAACCAGCTGGCTTAACTTTTCTGCTAAGAAGTCAAGTGGAAATGCTGCTACCCCGGTAATAAAATACATCTCCTAAATATTCTGTTACCCCCAACCCACTGTGCCAGCTGCATTAGGCCAGGCGGACTAGTACTACATGGGCACTCAAACAAAAGGCTGGGAAAGGCCTAGGAGTGAAGGCTAAGGGTGGTCTCAAAAAGACCCAGGCAAACCATTTGCAGCATAACGAGAGATCATAGGTTTAGCCAGTGAAGTGGGTTTTCAAATGAGCTGGTAGGAAAATCATTTTGATAGGTGAAAATCATAAAAGGAACACCGAGATATCAAGTTAATTCACCACGTCTCCTGGGAAGTAATCACAAAGGCAATCATGCAGTTTTGCAGTATCCTCAATCGCTTCAATTGATTTTAGGTTGGTGCTTTGGGAGAGGAGAGCTAGTTTAGTTTAGATCTTGAACTGAAAAAGCTTAAATAAAATTAGATACATAATTTGCAAGCAAACATGTGACTGGGATACGCAAAGCAATCACATGGAGACAAGAGATTTTCGCAGGGCAGAGGGTTCCTCTGAGCGAGCTCAAGGCTGAGCTAAGCCCAAGAGCCAAGGCGGAGAACCCTCTGCCTGTTTATTTCTTACTTTTTATACATTTGTGGGTCTGGCTGAAGATTGGCTTCTGGAGTTTTCACCCCTCAGCCGAATGGCCAGACCAGCTGTCAGTTACAATTGTTTTCAGGTTAGAAATATGCACACAAAGGACAGAGAATGAAAAACAAAGGATTTGTTTATGTTACATGTGTGACAAAAAGTGAAAACTGCTCCTAATATTGTACAGTAGCTACAAGGTCTGACTCCATTTTATGAACAATCAAAAGGCTTTTAAAAACTCAGAAAAACCAGGGTGACACAAACAGACAAAAATTAATAATCTTTGTTGCCATAAGAGTTTAAAAAATTAAGATTTAGAAAGGCAAACAATGTCTACACTGAAGCTAAAAAAGTTAAATACGCTCCTAGCTAAAGGAAGTTCGCTTCTACTGAGTACAGCAAGGGCTACAGATGGACAGAGATTACGAGAAAGTGTCCTCTTAATCCTCAAAGCTGGTAAGCAGTCTGGTTAAGGAGAAGCAGCCCTTGTTCACCTCTTCCTTGATTTCAGCAAATGGTGGACAGGCAGGGAAAAAATAAAAGTAAGACTAGGAGAATAAACATGCTTGGAAGAAAAATAAACCAACAGTGGTCCTTCTGCAAGAAACAGAGTTGACCATCCACTGATGAAGGTGTGTGACTTGGTCTTAAACACAGATGGAGATCTCTGGAAGATGAGCTATTGTTAATAGGAGAAAGAACAAGTAAGCAAGCTGGTATGGAGCTTGGACATATAACTTGCCAGGACAGGGACAGCAGAAAAGATCAGAAATAGAACTCCTTTTGCAGAACAAACATGTTCTGCAAATCAGGTAGACTGGGAACTGCACAGCCATCCTTTTTCTCACTCTGCTACGGATTTACTGCATGATTTTGATCAAAGTACTTCACATTCTTTTGCCTTACATGTAAAACAAGACAAAGACCTTCAACAGCTACACAGTGGTTGGAAGTGACAAGAAGGGGATAACTTTTAGAGACAACACAGCATACCTAGGAAGGCAATATAACACAGCAGTGACAGAGCAGAAGAAAGGTTTTTTGTAAGAGAACTCCACAGGACTTCAAAATAGCATGCATTTCAAACTCACAAAAAATTACAAGAAATTATAATCAATGTACTTTAACCAATACAGAAAATAGTTACATGATGAATAACATTAGAAGAATGGCAAGACAAAAAAACAGTTATTTTGGTAGCTGTAAACGTGAGAGAAGGACATATAATCAGTAAAAGAGAATAATGACTGCATATTCATGTCCTGAAAGTCCAGACACTATTGCAGGATCTATTCTTCAGAAAAGAGGAGCTCATCACCTGCAGAAAATTGTATCCAGTTAAAGGATTCCTGGCTATACATCCAAATATGGGCACTAAAAATTGTGAGCCATTTCAGAAGAGTCAGGCTAAAAATCTTACTGAGGTTATATGGTGGTGGCGGTGGTGGTAGTGATGAAGGGGGTTAATTCTCTGTTGTAAAGTGGGATATGTTTGGCTGGGCTTCTTTTCTGACTGGAGGAAATGGAGAGAAAAACAAAGAAGCTGCACTATATTTGATAATGCTACCAGACTATCATCCAGATGTACACGCTTCCAGTCACACTAATTAAATGTGGAGTGGTGCCATCCTGGGGTAATCACATACCATTCCTTTAGAGTACCACATGCTTCTGAAATGCCTTGGTGAAGTTCTCACTGCATCTGAGGAGCCACAATGTTCCTTCCTCTTCCTAAGTAAAAAATTATTGGTCCTGCTATGTAACTGGTCCTCCTGGTGTGACCCAGCCAGATAGATAATTTCATTCAAGGAGACAAAACACAATTCAGGCAGGAGTTTCAGCTAAGCCATGAATGAAACAGGGCAGGCAAGCATCCTTGAGCAACAACCCAGCTGTGCTCGGAGAACTGTTAATTCTGAGTGCTCTCTTCCACACAGCAGCTCTTGCCTAGAAAGTGGCTGTCATGGGATGTTTACAACCTAAGCAATGTGATACCTGAAAGTTGAAGAACAGAGAAGAGGGTCAGGAGTACCAGCCTGGAACAAGTAGCACCACGATCCTGTTCTCAAGGGCAGCTATCTCCTGGGTATCAGCATTAAAATAGAGCAATATTACCCTTCAACCTTGAACACTGCTCATTTTAAGCCAACATAACTTATAGTTTTAATACACAGGACTCAAAAAATAGCTACTGCGAGGTCCAGGAAATGCTACCTGTTTTATCTTCATCACCAGAAGACAACAGACTTTCCAGACTCTGCTCTGGAAATCCATTGGATCACACTGTCTAAGCAAAAAGAAAGAGGTTTTCCAGTAAGATAGTGCTCAGAAGGTGATTCTGGGTATGTTTTAGCCTTTTTGCCAGTTGTCTAGGTAAATTACAGTGGCAACTCCCTGAGACGGACAATATTAAATATCAGAATCTTCACCATTCCTGTTGACTATGCAAGAAAAGGTGGTGTGACCCCTGTATATTTCCAAAACATTTCATAACTGAATGCTTGAATTAAATTCAAATGCTTGCTACCAATTTTCATTTTTGAAAACAAAGGCTGAAAAGCCAGAGCCATTTGTGACTCAGTGGAAGGTCTCCTTCAAAACACATCACCTCACATTTCTCACCTATAGCTGTGAAAAGGTTTGCAAAGCTGAATCCAATGAGTCTGGATTGCTAGAGCTGGCCCAGAATTTTGCTGAGTTTTCATTTTCAAAGAGCCAAACGAGAAAGATGATAAGTTTGCCTGGATTTACTAATTGTGTGCCATGTAATAAGACCAGAAATTTTAATTTTCTCAACAAGATTTATTAGGTATTGGCAGGGATGCATATGGAAGTTTAACATCCAGAGAAAAGCTATTCAACAGAGAGAGAAAAGAGAAGTAAACTCAATGAGGTTCAAAGCAAAAACAAAAAGAATAAAGATTTGTGTGATAGTAGAGAATATACTTTGTTGTTCTATTAGATTATTTGCTTTAAGGCAGAAATATGATAGTCTGAATTTTAATAAGATATGGTAAAGTCTGTGATGTAGGGAGTCCAAAATGATTATTCTTCCTTCAAAAAGGACAGACAATATACTACACTACAATACTTGGTCTGTCTCTTCTTACAGTAAACATTGCTAATGCTCCTGGAGAGGGGCTGACCTTGCCAGCCAATTACATTATGCTAATTTGTCTGTTACTATAACTCCTACAGAGGCATTCACAGCTCAAAGCAGGACAGAGATTTATATTGTCTCTTCCAAGCTGCAGACTGTAGACGTTAATCTCTCTCCCTCCTACCAGTTACAACTCCACATGGCAGTATCTACATGCAGTGCCACTGCACATTGAAAGAGACAGTTACTGCCAGCTTTATTCAACTTAGAAGACAAGCCGTGGTCCTACTTTGCTCTTTTAGTAAATGTCACCTATCTCAGAAAACATGTGCTTGGTAACAGCTGTTTTCCTATGAAAACATATGGTTTCTCATATGCTTTTGAAAACACCACAGGAATGTATTTGCTTGCTAGATGTTAGTGCTGCATCTCTACATCCAGCAACAAAATCACTGAAAGGAACTGAATACTTTCTATATTATACTTATGTATTGTAAAACTACTGTTGTTTTAAAGGGGAAAAAAAAGTCCAGCTGAAAGATTTAATGTAAAAATAAGGCTCATAATTTAGAAGTTATGTGCACTACAGTATTACTTGAAGATGGGATCCAAACACCAGTCTTCTGCAGACATATAGCAAATAGCATACTTCATGCAAGCAGTTTATAGTCCCTGTTCCTTCATGAAAACTAAAGCTGGTGAGACCTGCTTCTTCTAACTGCTGGAAAGCTCAGAAGCTTCCCTAGCATCTTCCAGTTGAGATATGATAAACAGAGTAGCAAAAACAATTGAGTCACAGCAGCTTATAACAAACTACTGTCCTTCAAGTAAACCACAGCACTGACCTTTACATGCTTCCTTCCCTCCCTTCATAATATTTAGGACAAGCTAAGAGTGTCCACACAGCCAGTTACATGTCAGAGGCGGTAGAAAGTAGCTGATTTGTTGGGCTACTTTAACTCAGATGTGCTCAGTCTAGGGTCAGGTTAAACTGAAAGCTAAATATTTGGGTAAATAAAGGCTCTGGCTGTGGTTTTGAAACCTATTTCAGCATCAGCTGACACAGAAACTGACATAAATATGCAGAAAGTTTTCCAAGTGTTAGAAAGACGGGGAAGTTACAAATTGGCAGGAAAACAAGAAAAATGCAAAAGCATGGCTTATGACAAGGTCTTACAGAAATTTCCCTTTAGCGCTGAAAATAATTCCACTGGAATATTTGTAGAAAAGAAAGAAAAATTATATTCAAATTAGTTTATGCTGTTACACCAACAAAATGAAGAAAACCATCCAATATTACTGCCAGACATTCTGAACACATTAATATCTAGGTAGTATTCCAATACTTCTCATGCAACTTAAAAAAATTTGCACCTGTGTCTCAATGGTGGTTAAACACGGGGTCACACCAAAAAATCCCCCGTCACACTAAAATGTTAATGTTTTATTACCTATTAACAGTGAGAGGGCACACAGAAGTCCATACAAATCTGTATCACTGACTTTACAATTTCCAGCAGATCATGTTGCAGTGCCGCCTGCAGTTAAAGCCTTTAGACACAGGCTAGCTTTTATGGAGGTGCTTAAGCACATGATGCAAAGAGGTCAGGAAAGCAAATGAACAGCAAGAACTGGTGAAACTCCTGTGTCAGCTTGAGGTATGGCCCTCAGGCATGTGGTGGGCCCCTCTCCATGCGTTATGATTCCCTCCTCACAGTCTGTGAAAGGTAGCACTTGCCTGGTGGGCACACAGGTCACTGTGAGGATCCAGCACTTTGCAAACTACTGGCAGATGTGCAATAAACCCATGCTGACCTTCTTTCTAAAAGCAAGCAGAAACCAAAGACTTATTACTGTGCCCTGGGCATAGGAGATGTAAGAAAACAGGTTGATTCTTGTGCAACCGTTTCTACCAGCTAGGAACTAATGCACCAGAGACAAAAATAAAAGCCCCTTAGAGGAAACTAGTACAGGATGTCTCACTGGAAACACGATGGTCTTAAAATTATACAAGCAAAGGGAATAGAATACACCCTTACCTGACTAAAAGATGCTTTGTAGATAACAAATAGAGCTATAACCTTGTTCATCTGGTTAGACAGTATAAGGAAATTATGAAACCAACTTACAATAAAACCTTCTTAATAGTGCCCAGAGCTCTCAGTCCCAGAAGGTAACTGAGAACACTTTACCTAAGATGACTCTTAAAAGCTCAAATGAATAGGAAGGTCAAAAAGCCAAGAGCTTGTGTCATTGAGAGAAACCCTTTGTGTGTTGCACTGGTCGTATCTGCAACAGAACAAAAATATCCACCATGAAATCATATTTGCTTCTTTTTCTGTTCCCATACTCAGAAGGAAGGAAGGGGGAAAAAAAGAATAAAATCAAGTATAGGCTGTCATTCAGAAGTTTCTAAGCCTGACAAAACTATACAGTTACAATAACATGCTCCTGTTTGGCTTCAATTTGATATTCATAACGCCAGTTCTTCACCAGAAAAAGAAGAGGTTGATTTACAAATGCATGTCTAGATTTTCCAAATGTATCCAATAGCTTTGTGACAACAGGTATTTTCATAAAGCGCAATGGTGTGAAAAGACTTGAATGTACATACAGTAAAAATTAAATCAACTGCTTGAGGTTCCATTCATCACATACCAAATAAAAATTAATAAAAATATTTATAGAATTATATTGTTAACTTGCATTTCTCTTCAGAATCAGAACTGGCTTTTCCATGAAGCCAGTTAATTTGCTCATAATGATCAACACATGATATATCTCTGAAGTCTCCAAAATCAAATTTTCTACTCATTTTCCAGCTGATGAACAAAAGGAAACTGCTCTTCCTGCATAATTAACTTAGCTTATACTCCTATCATGAGCAGTCTATACAAGGCTGTATCTGTACCAGCTATATGACAAATCCTCATCTATGACCTTGTTATGCATGCAGAAGAAAAAATATTTTTTAAAAACCATTGAAAATCACACTGCGCACTCCAGAAACTTCAGCAAAAATTTCCTCACACTAGAGGTGAATGAAAATTATTTTACATATAAATATCCATTGTATTAAGCAGTATTTTCAAAAGATGTAGCAAAAAGAAGAGCCCAGTATGAAAATACATTGAAGTTTAAGCTTTCCAATCAGTTTAGTGGGTTTACATGAGCAAAATTGGTCTCTTCATGAAGTTTCAAGAATTTCTCCATTGCAAGTGTAGCTTCTGATTATTCTTTTATTAACAATTACTGGCAGAAGATTATCCACTTGACAGGAGAGGGAGCATTTAAAATTACCAGAGTACCACCTTGTTTTATATCCCAGAGAGGGTGAGGGTGTCTAGCTGGCAGAGTTCATGGAAGTGACAGGGATCCAATCCAGACAATGTCTGTACAGACAGCACTGCAGGTTCCTTGATTGCTCAACTCTTTAACACTGCATTAGTAGTCTTTGAATGCATTAACTCTGGAACAAGCAGAATTATTTTTTTATTTTCCTGGAAAACATGTTGTGGTATTAGGTTGGTAATTTGATCTTGTTGGCAATATAATAGTTATGGAATAATCCCTCATGTTATAAAAGTAATAGCCATAATCATAAGCTACATTCAATTACTTCTTTTTCTACATTGCAGCTGCAGTGGTTTCCCACTCCCAACCTGCCGTCCTGTTGCTGACATGAAGGGGCAGAAAGCAGAGCTCACAAAACACTACTACATCCCATCCCCTTCCCTTGCCCTAATAGCAAGTGACTCCCCATCCCAGTTAATAAAGAGCTCCTTGTCCCTCCATTATGCAGCGTAATCTTTAAAAGATTACATTCTCATTTGGGAATGAGCCAAGAGCCAGTGGGAAATTCTCTAGTAAATTGGACAGGGAGACAACAATATGAAGGGCAGCTGGATGGAAGCACATTTTTTTCAGGGCATTCCTATTCCTGGGGCCCTCTGGCATTGTTAGAAGTCCTGCAGTCTTTTTTCACTGGTCTGTTGTCAGGATAATGCTATTCAAGAAGAAGGGGATACAGATTAGCTGGTTTGAAGATAGAATGTGAGGAAACGAATATTGAAAACTATGAAGAAAAAAAGAAGAAAGACCAATTTCTTTTGTCTTACCACCTCGCACAAAAACAAGGAAAGAACATTTTGTTTTAAAACAATGCATTAAGTGTATCAACTCCAATTGCAAAAGATGCTTTTCTTTCCTTACCCAACTGTCAACAAGAAGGCAATTTGAGCACTCCATCACTAACAGCATATTAAGTACGATTTTGAAAGGAGCATTTCCCTCACTGACTCCTTCCCCCTGCCTGCACCTTCCAACAGATGCATTTGCTCTGTGGAATCTACTTTCCACCCCACCCTACCTGTGATCCAGGATGGAGAAAACCACAACATCACGGGGCAAGCAACCCTATCCCATTTACCCCTGCACATGGAGGAACGTAAGGGAATGAGAAAGGCAACTACATTTTTTTGTTGTGTTTTTTCCTTTTTCTTTGAGGTTTTTTTGGGGGGTTGGCTTGATTTCGGGTGCATTTTGGGTTGTTTGTTTTTGTTCAGTTTGGGCCTTTTTAGTTTGTTTGTGGTTTTTTTTAATATATATACACACTTCCATTGTTCTTTAAAATATTTTCTCCATAAATCACATAGATTTATGTATGCAGAAGACTGGATAGCTGACTGATATTCATTTGGTCAATGATGGCATACATTTATTATCATCTCAGTACTGCATTTAGTTAGAAAATATAGAAATCTAAAAAAAAAAAAAGAAAAAGCTGTTAACAAATCAAATGTCTTTTTTTTTTTTTTAAAGTAGTGACCTTTTTCTATCTCCCCCAGAAAAATAAGTATTTAATCATAACATGAACATCCCTTTTATGTTACATAATTATTTATTAGGAAGAAGTAAAAATAAAAGTAGTTCTCACAGAAGGGTGTCAGAAAAATTTGGTTTACCCTTAAATTTCTGTTTATCCAAGTACAACTTTTTTCATCTGTAGGAGTCAGCTAACAATAGTTACCTTTTGTTAGTGCATGGGATGCAGTCGTTACAACACATTAAAATAGAGGATTGTTTGCAATTTAAAATCTTGGTGTTGGGAAGTCCTGATTCAGCAAACTATCTCTCTTCAGCAAACCCCTGCACACATGCTTGGAGTTAACCATATGTTTAAGAGCTATTGAAGTACATGGACTTTGGCCCCATTTCAGAAAATCAGTTATATACACATTTAACTGGCTGAGATGGATGAAGCAAAGAAAAGAAGTTTGGATATAAGAGGTGCACCTGAAAAAGATTCCAGCCACTCAATAATCCACAAAATAAGAACTTATGTGCAGAGGTGTAATATGCATAATAGTTTTCCTGGTTTTCCTGAAACATATACGTTGGAATTTAAATTTGCATGAGTTTACTGTACTAGGAAAAAATAGCATAAATGGGAAAGAACCATGGTTACTTTGTCATTACAGGAACAGCACTTACACAGATGTATACTTCCCAAGGGATGTACACAGAGATCTCAGAGATAAGACAGGAGTATGATGAGAGGAACAATATCTTAGAGAAGACTATAAAGAAAGCAAAAACGTGAGTGTCCAGACTGAGTTTCCTTTCCACTTTTCCAGGGAAAAGCTATTCCAATACCCAACATCAACTTAGCACCTTCATGTCTCCTCTTCTCTTATACAGCCGCATCCCTTGACGTCTCATTTTGATATTAAGCTGAGAAACTAATTCCATGTCCTTGGATTGGGGGTTGAAGGGACAGGATGGGCATGGTGAGGAGAAAAGCAAATTTTACTTTTCACACTCCCCAATCTCTGCTCCCCCAGTTCTGCTAAGACATATATCACAGGAATATTTGGATATCCCGCTTCTTAAAAAACAGAGAGCTGTGTTTTTAATGTCTGCTTCATATGAGTGCTGATTTTTCACCCTATCTCTCTCACTTGAACAGCCTTGTGACAATCTCCCTCAGCTTTCTTCATGTCTTAGTAATATTATTTTCCTTCTTCTTCTGTGTGAATTTGCCTTACTGTTTTCCCCAACAAGTCTGATCTGTGGTAAGAATACATCTTTTATATAAGTAAAAAAGAAATTTATTTTTTCTTCCTTTTATTTCTTTCCTCCTTTAGCAACCCTCTTTCTCTCTCCTCTAGGACAGCAGGGAGGACTCTTCCAACAGAAAGAAGGAGATAGTGGCAAGGTACCTTATTTTTATTTCTTCCTTGATAGGAGAAGAAAAGGTAGGGCTAGGACAAAAATAAGCTGCCAGACAGAAGCCCAGACAATCTGCAGATTGGGTGTCTTTCACCTTTTCTTCCAGGTGTCACGTCTCAGTGTCAGTGACAAAGCCAAAAGCCAGCTCCCTTTCTGTGCCTGCTTTGAATTTCCCTAGGCCTTGCTAAATCCACAAAGAGGGAGGAAATACCACCACCCCACACACACATCTCAGGTGAGGGAGGAAGGGGAGGCAGAGTATCTCTTGATGTGGGAGGGGAAGCCACGCTGGCTTCATGAACACACACATACTTTAACCTCTGTTGAGAAAGAGCTCAGAGACCTTCTCAACCAACTACTGAGAGAGGACTTTTAAGATGTACTGAAAGCTGGTGTGACACCTCTGACAGGCTCCACAAATTAGACTTCAACATTGTACCTGAATGGTTTTTGCCACTGTTTCTTTTGCAGTTGACTTTTATTCAGAAAGGGAAATTTCTAACCTTCAGTAAGAAATATTGGTGCAAACTTACAACTAATGAAAAGGGAGAGCACCAAGCTTACATGACAAGGCAACAAATTTCACTAAACATTACATTGTAAATATTTACCGAGACTCACAGAAAAAAAAGAAAAATCCTTCAGAGAAAAAAATTCAAAATAAATAACTAGCATAAAATCAAAAGGGTACTAGTAATTTTCTGGAATCCCAAAGCAAGAAAGAAAGGAAAAAAAAAAAAAAAAACCAACCACCACTTTTCCAGGCTCACAGTGATTTTCCTATCCATGTTAAGCACATTTTTCTATCAAGATTTCTCTTAATAATAGTGTGCCACAAAGGATCATGAGGCAGGAAAAAAGGGTCAGAGCAAGGATAACAAAGATGAAAAGAAAACTGCTGAGAGTTCACCTCTGCTGTTTATTTTGAGGCACACTTAAGATTCGAGTCGGGGAGTCCTAATTGTATTCAAAGATTTAGTTCTCTAAAGAACATAAACAAAACTAGCAAGGGGTATCAGCCAGAATAAAGCTTTCTTCATAATCATGGAGTAAGGTCAGCTTTTGTTTGCTCTTTTATATGATAATCTCCACTCTTTTATGTTGACATTTAAATGTTTTTAAATGGAGAAAATAAGTATCTGAAGACTAATGGCCTATTTCTGCGGGGACAGCTCTTTTAGTGTGTTCTCATATATTCTAGCTTCTTTTGGTTGTGTATTCGTTACAAAGCATTTTAAAGCTTTTACACCTAATCTAGGTTAGCATGCTCTGGTTAGCAGCTTGTATTCATTGAAAAGCAACCCAATAATCCATCTAGGTTTAGGGCTTTTTCATAGAACTGATGCAGAGCTGTGTCAATTTTAATGTCATGCTATGGAGAGTGCATGTAGCTCTCTCCACTTTAGAGGATTAAAAGTGACCTCTCTTACTAAAATCAATAAGGGCAGCTTGCTGTGACTAATAGGTTGTAGAAATTCAAAAGAGACGGTTTGTAACACTGAGTTCATTCTCCCCGTGTCTCTCCCCACCCAGCCCCAGACTGGCTGGCAGAGCTGCACTCTGACATGAACATTCACATGGCAACCTGATGTCTTTTCCCTTCCCAGGGACCGGACCGAGCCACACACAGTTTACTCATAATTCAGGGGGGGAAAAAAAGTTGATGTTTATTTGATAATAGTGGGCTTGGCAAGTTTTGTAGAGAAGCATGTGAGAGAGAAACCAGAATGAGGAAACAGTTAATATGTATAATTTTTACCTCCTTAGTATCGTTTTTAAAAGGCCCTATTTTTAGGGCCCATATTAGCAGGACATCAACAACAACACAGATACTTCACATCACGTCATGACCACAGTTGGTTTTTTCCTGGTCTCTGAGCAAGGCTTTTCTCCCTTCAGATCTTTGCTTGGTTGTAATAGGTTGAAAATTTCAATTCCACTAAAGTCAATGAAACTGCCCCAGAGATGTATGAGGCTATACATCCCGCTCTGGCGTTCATTAACTGCCATCACATGTGACCAGTTGTTCTGGCTTGTTTCTTCTCTCCACTATTCCTTTCTTTACTCTGAAGTACATCAGATTTAAAAGTCAAATTTGTGCACTGCTGGAAATGGGACATGCTACAGCATGCACACAAGTGCACACAAACTCACTTTACAAGTGAACTTTCAGTTTTTCAGTTTCATATTTTGTATGCCTAAAGAACACTAGCAACTCAGATGTGGATCCCTCACTTTATGGTGAAGATACCCTTACTCTACTGGATGTCTCCCATGTCCAATTTATCCTTCTTGCTCTACAAATTAATACTCCTTACCCACAGTTCATAGCTTGTGGACATTTTCTCCACCTAACAATCACCATCATTGTCTTTGTGCCAAAAAAACAAGACTTGCCTTGGGGGAGAAAGGGAGAAAAGAGGCTGAAGTTATGGGAGGAACCCAACTGTAAAGGTTTAGGAGTCCCTAGGGAGGTTTATAAACAGTTGACTGCCGTGTGCAAAATGTGAAAGAAACCCAGTCAGCAAAAGAGCTGTTGCCATTTTGAAATCTTCTAACTATGTCTATTTAGGCAGTAGACAGTGTTATAAATACAAAATAAATCAATAAATTATTAGCATTTGAATTTTGGCAAGATAATAAAATGTGTAGGGGTATAATCAGCAAATAATAGGAAAGATCTGCAAGCAAACCCACCAATTAATGATAAATAGGACTTGGCTCTGGATAACTTCACCAATGTGGATCTCATTAGATGGCTGTGGATTCTGTTCTTGCAGCAGCCCTCTCCAAGTGAGGGAAAGGTGAGGTAACCAAAATGTCAGCACACCCAACCCTCGCGGTTCTTGGGCTCCAGGATTGTAACCACCTGGGCCAAAATGACAACCTTATGCTGCTGTGAAGGCCATACCACAGTGTCCCAGTCTTTAACCAATAGGTTTCCTTGCCTCAGCTTTCAGACAATTGCTCTGCAATCCCCTCTCGGCAAAGGAGACCAAAAACACTCAGCTTTGCTCTCTGGTTCTATCTCTGGAGAGATAGAATCCTTCTTTCCCCTGTTCACCTTGCTTTATTAACAATACCTCTCATAGAGAGAAATGCCCCCAAGCAAGCAATAGCACTTAAACAGATAAATAATTTGCACGCCAGGCAGGGGGAAGGGAGAGGAGAAAGAGACCCTGCCTTATTAGACTAGAAACAGACACACCATGTTAATATGAGGGATCAGCATATGGTTCTAATAGGCTTTCTAAAATGATTTATCAGCTGTGATTAAGCCCTTGACCAGCGTGTCTATCTTCATAAATAAAGGAAAAGTGCACCTTGCTCTGAAGTGTATCAGCAGTATCTTATTACCCACCCAACCGTAGAGGCTGCAGCCCACTCTGAGGAGCAAAGAGCTCGTGTTTAATAGCTGAGCGTATGCTCTAAAGAGACTGCCAAGATTTAGGGGCTTTGCCTAACGGATAGACTTATAAAAATGCCACTACAGGAAAGGTTTATTCCTTTTTCATGTGCCATCCAGTCCATGCTGCTGAAACCTGAACTGGTAACAAGGAAGCTGTACCATTAAAAACATTCCAAGGAAGACCAAGGCAAAAGGCACAACTTTGCCGTGTTGCTGTGAAAGAAAAGTTAAAATGAAATCAGATAGGCCTCCTTTTTGGGGCGTAGCCAAAATACACAAAACATAACAAACCTCCAAACATTACAAGAGGGTGACTCTGCTTCTTTGGGACATAGACAATAATAAGAGGAAGGAAAGTGAATTGTCCTGACTGAGCTCTGCAGGATGATTCACCAGCTGGAATTCAGAAGAACATGGAAGGATGATGGTTAGGGAGGTTTAGCAGAATCAAAAACGTATGCCCTCAAGAATTGCCTTTCTGCATGATATAGACACTTATTGCTGGAAAAACATTCAGGTCTTCTCTTTGAGTATGAGGATCTAAACCTATAAATCTGCTCAAAAGTCCATTCAAGATAAGATAGACCTGCCTGCCAGCAGAAGATAAGATGCTGTACCAGTAGGAACAAGCCTAAATTAAAGCTGGTTCTTGTGAATATTTCTGCAAGGTCATGAACAGTTTTGTCTTGACTGCTCTCCTATGCCATTATGCAGAAAGTGTCCCTTTTGTAACACAATTCAATGTGGCAACTAAGTGCCTGGAGATAGATACGTGCTCAAAACAAGAGGACTGAAGCGCCGACTGTGGAGCTGCCCGCATACAAAAACCACCACATGTCTACCATGAAATCTACAGAGGTTAAGAAGTTAAAATCCAGAAAGCCTACCCATCTGGAGAGAGGAGGAGAGCATTCTTCCTGTCTTTAGCAACACTGAACAACAGCTGATAAATCTTTAACACACATGGTCTGTGGGATGCCCTATGCTGAGAGCAAGGAGATATGGAATCAATCCGAGGCTCTGCCACAGACTTCCTGCGCAATTTTCAGCATGTCACTTGAGTCCAGATCCTTTATGGTAGCTCTCTGATTTAGTCCTGCTTAGTTTCAGTGAGAGCAAGGCACCAAAATGCCTTTGAGGGTATCTATCAGTCTTTTGGGGCCACACTGCTAAAGACATTTAGGAACCAAAAGAGACAGAAAGCTGCTCTCTTGGCAGAATGGTGAAGAGGACCCAGATACCCTGCAATTCTCAGTTCACATATGTGATCCCTTCGAGAGCTTGGTGTCACACTACAAAGGATGGAAAGCAATGTCCTCTGGAATCTGTTTTTTCCCTTAGAAAATAAGAGACAGAGCATTTACCTTCTTCATAGGAATACTGCAAAAAATAATTTAATTAGGAAAAAAAGGGGTGTTGCAAGCCAAAAAAATGAACCCAAAAAGCAGATCAATAACTTGATGCAATTAATGCATTTGAAAACCCAGAATAACCTCAGAAAAACTCATACATAGTTACAGTGTATCTTTCCAGGATTTCAATACGTCACTCAGAAAAAATGCTATCATGTGAGGATGCTTGCATCTTCCCAGATATAGACGTTCTATTTAGAGTATAGGAACTATTATACTGAAACCTTTGAATGTGGGACTTTGAACTTCAGAGTTTTGGGAGTTTTATCACGTTGACAGCAGCTTAACTTATTGATAAAGTAAAAGCTTGGAGTTATTACAATGCATACAACAATGGTACCCTGGCCCTAAAGAACTGTATTAACATAAACAATTTCTAGTCTTACTTTGTGTCTACTATGACGTACTGAGTATATAAAATACTTAATCTCAGTGGGAAAATAAGAAATCAGAGGGCTCTTTGACTTAAAACAATATGGATGATCTTACATCATGTTTAGACAAATCCAGGGAGGATGTACATATGTGCATTTATGATAGCATAATTTTTTTAAAAAATCAACATAGTAAGCATTTAAACATAGGTCTTTCCTTCCATTGTACAGACTGTCAGACAATGAGTCAAAAGTGCTCCAGGAACAGACTTATGAGTTTGTTGGTTTGTATTATTTCACAAATGAAATTCAGCCCTTTCAGAGCACTTGACTCAGAAACATCTACCAGCACAGTGCTCTTCTCCAGAACCCTACTGGGGTTTCAGAGTACTTACAAGGGAAAACTGGGGCTGATTTGTTACCCATCAGCCAAGCCAGCCACCAAAATGAACCCTTAATCCCTGTTCTTTCACCAAGGGAGTGCGTTGCCAGCATTACTGCATAGCCTATTAGTATTACAATACAGGCTTCTAAAACCCAAACACTTATACAGTGTGCTTTATCAACATATAAATATTTTTTCTTCTCATGTAAGACCTTTCCATATCACCCTTTCCTGGTTAAGGGCCCCATTTACTGCAGCGCTAGTTTCAGCGGCCATAATGTCAACTATAAAATGTAGGCAAAATCCCTTATTATTTTTCTGTATTTCTTTTCAGAAGAGGGGAAAACCTATGGGCTAGATCCACATTGCAAGGAATTTAAGCAAGGTGTGGAAATTAAATTAATTTTTTCACCAAACTATCCTACTCTAGAGACAGATTCTATCACTTCCAGCTTACTTTGAATTATATCAACCTATACTCATAGGTTACAATACCAAACTATGACATTCAGCAAACATTTGCAGGAAATTTCTTCAGGAGGGCAGAGAGTCACTGAGTTCAGCATGAAATAGCAATGTGCTACAAGTTAGACAAGTGCATTTTATCTACTTTCTTATGCTGATACACAGAAATATACACAAGGTAGAAGGAGATCCTAGAATGTACATACCAAATATATGTCTTTCAGACGCACATCAGACTGTAGCATCATCCCTTGTTTAACACAACCAAATTGGATACCCAGGCTTTTTATTACTTCTGCAGATGGAAATTATTTAATAATTATTACTGAAGGCTTTGTATTTGGTTTTGTTCTTCTTCTTTATCGGACCACTTCAATTAACTGATGCTATTCTAGCAGTGAGGTGCCTGCCTTAGGATAGGATACTTAGAACAGGAATATTAGGCCACGTACAGGACTAATGAGCTTCCTGAACGGACACTGACAAACCGCATTAAAACCAAGCTGTAAATGAGAATAGCCATTTCCCTGCCTCATTTGCATGAACTACACATTATCTTGCAGCACTGAACACTGGTTAGAAGTCTTCAAAGTATCAGGATAAGTCTCAGGAATTGATGCATCCAAACTCTAGCATATGCAGAATGTGATTTTAGACATTCCCTCATGTTGGAAACATTCAGCTCGCTATTTGTAAATGCTATTTGATGCAACACTCCACTTGCTACAATCAGCATTATTTCCACTTTTTCTCATTCCATACAGGCAGGTCAGGCTACACGCATTTTAATGAAGCGGGTCCACTGAGTTATTCAGAAACAAAGCCTGACTTCCTATCTCTGACATTATCCTCTCAGCCACAACTCAATGCTCAAAACAAGATGTGACAACAGGGCCTATCCAGTAGCAGCAAAGGTCATGTGTTTGCAATTACAACCCACTACAAATGCTTTGGATACCTAATGTTCCAAGCCGTGCAAGCCTAAGACCTGCAAACAGTGGGCTAAGACGGTCCTGTGATCTGCCAGCACTACCTGCCATGCTGAGTTGTGTTGCACGTTTTGTCTGGGTCTGAGCTGTCAATTGCTGTCTGCCTCAAGCTCACAAGAGCTTTAACATTTACAATTTTGCAAGTAGAAATATAGTATAGGTATGCTTTTACCTGTGCTAATTTAGGTGGTGAATTTGGGTGGTAGGACACTTGTGTCAGGAAGAGTGCCATCAAGAGGATGGAAAAAGCCTCTTTCTCACATGCTTATCCATATGCTTATTGCTGATCTGTATCATCCCTTGCATTTAGGGAGCAGACCTTTCTTCCAGCTAATATAGGATGGTATAAACAGCAGAGAAGCCAAAATCAATGGGAAAAACTCACTTCCATTTATAGCTTTATTTTTCTCAGTCCAGGTCCTGAAGGTCATCATCATTGTTCCTTGAGTCCCCTCAGTCCCTGAGCCAAGGCTAATCCACATACATTGTCAGAGGTGGTCCTTGACAAATATCTTACAGCCATAAGGCATACCAAGTATGGGAGGCATAAAGAGATGCTTCTTCCATTTTACACACGAGCAACTGTGGCAGAAGGATGTCAAGTGATTTATTCCTGGGTAAGAAGCTGGGATATTAATGCAAGTGCTCTCCACTCAATAGTATCTTTAAAAAAACAGATGTGCATGGTGTTCCTAAACCAATGTACTCACAGCTTCACAGCTAATTTGGAAAGTCACCAGTCTGCATAACCAGCTTCATCACAACAAATTCTTAAGTATTATCCATGGGGTCACACACAGAAGATTAAAAAAAAAAAATTAAAAATGAGAAAGAAAGGGGGAAAAAAAGCCACTACTTGAACTTTGTCCTCTGACTTTTCAAATTATGTCTCTCAAGGAGCAAAAAAAGCCAATGAGAAATGAAAGTATTTTTCTGTTACAAGATTTCAGTGTCAAGCTGTGTGCTAAGCCACAGTGATATACTAAAATAAACAAAGCTGTTTCTTTCAGAGTCCAGAGAAATTAATATGATCAAAAATATTTTTGGAAGACTTTTCTGTGCAGTGAGTAAGATTTCCATGCAGTTAACCTTAGTCTCCATGTGTTGGTAGGTCCATTAGGCCAACACTATATCAGACTCATATTCCAGGGGACAGGCTGCTAGAAGCATTTCCTTAGGGATAGCTCTAGCCCAAAGAGTCTCCTTCTGTCTTGGCCTTTGTCTCTTGCATTTGTGCAAAGCCCTACTGGGGCCGGCTTCAGATTCCTATCTGACAGTCAGTCAGTAATGTAAGAATGAACATACAGCAGACTAATTGGAAACACAGAGCAAATGTTACAGGTTAGCCAGCTAGTGGGACTTACGCCTTTTTTTTTTTTTTTTTTTTTTTTTTTTTTCTTTTTTCCTTTTTTTCTCCCTTTTTTTTCACCACCCTATTCAATTTCCCACCCCCATGATCATTTATTTGCTCCCTGGAGATCACCAATGGCAGCTGCAGGGGTTGGTAGGAGGGCAGAGTAAGACTCCCAGAAACTGCTAAACAGCTGGAATTATCAGGTAATTTGATGTGCTTGTCTAGGTTTTAATCACATTTTGCAAATATCCCTCGCAAGCTGAAATCTCCCTGCAACATCAAGCGCTGCAATCTCAGGTCCACCTCAGTAGATTTCTCCTCTTCTCCTACTCCTTCAATATAAATACCAGGAAGAGAGAACTTAGAAATCCTGTAATGGACAAAGAAGTGGGAATGTACAGAAATGTTCTCCCTGATCCTAACTAGGACTACCCTCAGCGGAATCTAAACCACAAGATTTTTAACAAGTCTAAAATTAGACACAGTTATCTCAATACGTGGCTGTTTCCTAACATTTGTCCAGCACACAAAGCTGTGAGGGTCAGTCTGTGCTATTTTCCCAATACTTGACCAAAACTTGAATTCTCTCACATTTGGACACTCTTATTCCTTGCTCAGCATATCATGACACAGCCTCTCTCCTCTCTATCTGTCCCAGTCGCTTTCCTTATGAACCATACCTAGACTTCCTTCCTTGTAAGCCCAAACCAAGCTGCTCCGGGACTCCCTTCTCTTTCTACAAGCCTCTTCTCCTGTTCTACACCTCAGCAGGCAGCTTTACCTCTTTTCTTGCTGGCCTCTCTAGTGTAGTATTAGGCTCTTTTACAATTCTTTGAGAATTTTAACGGTACTTTAGGATCCCTGAAAACACTCTTAACTATCTTGGGGTACAGGAGTACACTTACATGCAAGGTGGTCTATATAATTCAAATTAAACTTCAGAATACTGACAGAATACCTTCAGAATAAACTAAAAGAAATTTGAAAATGAGATACATTATCTACTAGGTACTTCAAGTTAAAGTTTCCCAGCTCAGCTTGAATGCCTTATAAGAAATACAGGTATACAATAAAGCTGGTATTGATGATTAATAAATCCAAGGACCCACCATGTTGTGAAGGAATTAAAAAAAAAAAAAAAAACCAAAGAAAAAATTTTGCTCTTAAGTAAATGCCCCTTCATAAGCCAAATTTCTCTGTAATGTATTTGAGCCACTTTGCAATCCTCACTTCAAAGATGATATAATTTTCCCAAGCCACTTCCTCAAGAGGTGTGTGATTTGTGTTATAGTTCACTTAAAAGCAGAGACTTGGAATCAAACCTTGGCAAACACAGTTACACTTTTTTTTATTATTATTTAATACTGTTTTTTTGTTGGTTTGGGGTTTTTATTTCTGTCAACTGCTTCAATGGTTTTAAAAAGCATGTCACAATTTATAGTGCCATCTAGTTTCTAACCAAAAGGTTACTACTAGGTAGTAGAGCTCAATCTGCTTTCTCACAGATTGAAGGACACTTCCTTTAACGTTTCCAGGAATCAAAAGGCAGGAAGGTCTTGGTGTGCTCACACTCACCCTTTTGTTGTTCTCTTCTTCTTGTGCCTTCCTAAACTCGTGCTCTAGGGAGCAGTCGATGTCGTTGAAGAGGCCAACTTCCTCACAGTTCTTCAGGAAGCGTGTTGGTGTCGGGGTCTGATCTGAGAACCAGACAAGAAATGGTCGTTGGTGCTTAATATTAAAGGGAGAGGGAGACAATTAAATAGTCTTCCAGGAAAAGAGAGGTTCTAACCAAACATCTCTTTGCCTTCCCACCCCTACCTACCACGCCATCACTGAAAAAAACCACACAGCGCTCAATTTCGACACTAAACGCTGCAGGCAGCCAGTGCTTGCCATCAATGTCCAAAACCAGGCAGCAGTCATCATTTGGGCAGAAAAACAACAGCATGGGTTTTCCCAGGGCACACAACACAAGTGCATATCCTTGACATGTGCAAATGGTCATTAGAACACTCTATAAACCTCCAAAAATAGGTGCATGCAGAACAATGCACAATACATTTCATAATGCACATTTACACCACAGCATGTGTATTAACTGCTGTGGATACACACTAGTTAATGCCTTCAGGTGCTCAAAAAACACCTCAAACATACACATACCTAGCAAAAAAGGTAGCCATGGCAAGAAGTTCAGCTTCCAACACAATTTTTGAAGGAAGAGTTAAACAACATTTAGAAAAAAGCTATGAAAAGTGAAATTCTGGCCATGAAGAAGCATCTTTTTGCATTTTATACCTGAAAGTGTTGATAATACATGCAAAATCATGAAACTGGGAGTCAAAAAAATTTTAATGCCTTCTTCTCCAGGATTTTTCTGCCCTCTCAGAATTAATACAAGAAGAGCAGTACGCTCTTTAATGCCACAGGCAAGAGCGACTGAAGAAATTACAAGGTTTTCTGACACCTTTTCAAAAACCTACAAGACAGACAAGCTAAATTGCCATGCAGACTGCAGTTTCAGTGATGACCATGGCTGGTCTTTCTTCAGGAAATGAAAATTCAAGCCTAAATTTGGGAGCCAAAGTCTCCCCAAAGCACAGCTCTGAGGCACCTCTATTCATTCTGAGGCTAGTTCTTAATTATTCCACCTTGGATCCTTCTTCCTAAGGCTCTCTTCCAGCTCGAGATGCTTTGTACCTGATTTTACAGAAAGATTGGACTCACTATGTTAAAAAATAATGTTCAGTGTTGTCCTTGACTACTACCCATTATTTGTATTTCATTCTTTAAAGAATGAAAACTCTGTCATATTAAACCCCGTTGCCCATATTGGGTCAATTCTGACCTCAGAAAAAAGCTTCCCATTTCGGTGAAGAAAAAGCTGGTTTCATGCACCTAGCTAAACTGAGTCAAGTTCTACTATTACCCCCTTAGAGCAAACAGTTAACCTGATACAATGAATTTTACATGATCAGGATAGGAATGCACATCAGCCCTTAATTAAGCCGTACAAAAACAAGACTTGCAAAAGAAAATGCAGTTTTCACCTGGAAACTAAGGAAGAGGATCAGCCTCTTCCATTATAAACCCAGGAGAAACCAGTTTCCACCTGTATGGTCCTCCAGGTTTGACTTTCTCAGGTAATCCAAGGGCAAAGACACTCATTTGCATGTATATTTCTGATGGAACATCAGAATGCAAGTCCTTAATGTTAAAATTCTTGTTTCATTTCTTTTGGCTTGAGCATCCTACTTATGAGCTTAAAGGAAACAAACTTCAAGTATTTGGGAATGCACACTTATTTATCTATTAGCTTTCACAGCTAACTACTGAATTACCAGAGTTAGAAACATAACTTTCTAAGAATTATGCAAGAACTCAGCATAAGGAGGTAAGTCGACAAGGTGCTGGCATTGGTGGGAACTGAGGACACTCAGCACTTTACAGGTCCATATCCTAAACAAGCAGTGCGAAACAAATCTCTAGAATAACCTCAGTAAACTCACTAGTTTTACACCAGGGTTGTATTTGGCCCTTGGACTGGAGGTCGTACTGGAAATGAGCTGCACTAAAATGCAGGAGAAATATTCAATTTCCAAGAAGGATTGAAATGCTACTTCAGTGAACAATACCATTGTTTTTTAGAAAATCAAAGACAATTGTTGCTAAGAATTCCTGACACAGAGATCACATTATTATCTGAATGTAAGGTAAATAAAGGAAATGTTTTCATTGTTAGAAGTGGTATATCCATATCAAATAAGCAAGGTATCAATTTCATGGCCAAGATGAGAAACTATGGTTTCGTAAAGAAGTTGATGCCACCACTTTCACTAGAATCAGAAATCCTGGGTTTCTCCAGAGTTGCTTGGGCCCAGAACTGAACTAAAAAATTATCTCATTGAAATTAATCCATTATAACAGTGAAAAAAAGCAAGCCAGAGCAAGAGTGTGACTTCAAATGCACAAGGGCCTCAATGGCTTCTTTTCTCTCCTCATGCTGAAAGTCTATATTCTGCACCACAAGATACCCAATAGTGTTGCCTGCAGCTGAACTTTCCAATTAACTATTTTAATGTCTCAAAAGATCAAAAACTAAAAATGAGACTGTTTACCACCTACATATTGAGATGGTGATCTTATTTTATTACCTCAGTCTCCCCATACTGCTACTGTAGTTCCTATATTTCAGAAATCAGACTGGCAGGAATGCACATAAAGATTTTTGCTAAAACAGACAGCCCCTCATTTCTCCCAACTGAGGAAGGAGCACCACCAATCAACCAGCCTAAACTTCACCCACAGACCTCCTGGAAGTCAGATCAGTCAGATGTAAAACAAGACCTGCCTTCCTAGTTCTGATACTTCAGCCTTCAAAATTCTCAGGAATCAGAAGGCCACAAAACCTCTCTTTGTGTAAAAGCAGAAGTGATAAAGATCCAGATTTTAAAATGTTGAGACTCTGTGTAGTAGTTACACTGCACATATACTGCACTCACTGGTTTCAGGATTTCAAGGCTACCAAGTCTAATGAGCTTGATTTCCTCCTGAGCAACCAACTATTTTGCCTCTGCAAAACACCAGTTCTCCTTTAGGATATGGGAAAATCAATAGAAGAAATTACTCTCAATGCCACAGATTTTTTTTTTTTTTTTTACCTAGATTAGGCAAGCCTTTCTGTTTCAACTGGGAAGAGTGTCACAAAGAAGACCCTAGCATAAGCTACATAATCAGGTCTCCCAGAATTAATAAAATATTCCTAATTCTCAGCACTTAAAAATGCATTAATAGTTCCAACAGCTTGTGCCTGACCTCATTGTTCCCTGTTGGTACAAACAAAGCTATTGTTGCTATCACCAGCGCCCACAACTATTGCAGACTCACTGAGAACAGGGCTCTGATTTGTTGCACTTTAGCGACTGGATGAGCCAGACCCATCTGGACCAAAACTCAGACAGAGCCAGCACCACTCTCAGCATTCCTGCTGAGGACACGCGTTATGTAGGAAGCTGTTCTGCAGGCACACTGCTACTCACACAACCCAGGACTCTAACGTCACAAACTGTACTTTGCATTGGCAGCTTGGGATACAGAATTATCAAGGTTAACCCTAGATACCTGTCTGTTATACTGATTGACTATCCCAACCCAGTCCCATTGCTCAACATGTAAAAATCTTTCCACCCTCAACTAGTCCCATCCTCTAGAACTAGCTTATTATCCTTTGAGGCATCTACCTCTAGCCGTCTGTCACTTCATAGGTAAATCTGTCATCTGATAATTACTTAGGAAGTTTTTTCTATCTCAACTTTATCACCAGCTTAAACACAGATTTTGTCAAGCTTCAGACTAGGCAATGAAAATATTGCTCAGCCTATTACTCAGGGGAATAATCAGCTTCTCTGATGACATAGTCATGACCAGAAAGGCTGCAAGAAACATTAAGTTTAAATAAGCCCCCAAAAATTTAAATGGACAATATATAAGCTCCAGAGCAAGCCCAAATGATCTCACTTGTGCAGATCCCAAGTTAACCTACTTTATCTTACAGGAAGGGATTTCAGATGCACTCAGCAATCATATTCTGACCAGAATTTCACATATTGTATATATTTTGGTTGCTGCCCTCAATGTCTGAAGTGATATCTGATTTTTCAGACCCATAATATATATATATATGGTAAGGCAATGGGGAACTTGAAGTCTTCAGTAAAGTCAAAAGATTCCATTATGTACTCCCAACGTTTGGCAATGCATGGGGGTTCCTTTGTTGTTTGTTTGGGGGTGTGGGGATTGAAAAGAAAGGACACTCAGCCTCAATACATTGTTTTCAAAACAACAGCTCAGGAAACACAACATTAACTTGCCATAGAGAAACTTAGTTGATTCTTCCAATATGTGTTTTGTAAAATTACCTTGATTTCCTGAGTTTCATCCTTCAAAACACAAAAGGAAACTTTAAAGCATACTGCCAGTTTAAAAAAAGCCCTGGAGAACCAAGGACAGGCTTTCACTTTGAAAAAAAAAAAAAAATCTGATTTGGAAAAAGATACCTAACAGCACAGCTCCAAAGCATGTAACTTGATTCTTCACTTTTCTTTCAAAAAAACCAAAAAATGTTTAGTCTGATGTGCAATAATAATAATAGACCTTTGGCTTGTTCAGCTGTGGCCTCTGTTGACGTTATACACTTACACTTATGTTGTGCTTTCATACAATGATAACAAAGTCAGAGTAATAGAGCCAGCACAGAAATTTGAAGGTTTGCTCATCAAGCAGCCACAAAGACAGAGGAATGTCCTGAGAAGTTCAGAAAGGTTCCTTCATTGATTTCACAGGTTTCTACCCAAGTGCACTGAGGAGCTCAACATCATCAACTAGGTGGAGAAAAAGGAGAAGTGCACCCAAACACAGGTGGTGAAAATGCTCCCACCCAGATGAGGGCTACCAAGAACTTTACTGCCTAAATATGTACTCTTTAAAGCACTGGTTGGACTTTCCTGGAGGGGTACACATACTGGGTACAACTAATTTTTAAAGTCTTCTGGTCACTCTGAAATAAACTCTTTTATTTCATTTTTGATAAAGCTAGGGACTAAGAAGCAAACAAGAAAAACTACAGTATGAGTCCTTATACCCAATAATTTTGCACACCTCAAAATTCATGCCTAGATAAACCTCTCTGTGTAAACTACAAGGAGGAAAAAATTAAGGCAACCAAGGGTGAGGTAAATTACATCACCAACACAGGCATTACCTGGGAAAAGGAATACATTTGCATAACTTTTATTACAGGCACTTCTTCTACCTAGAGAAAACTGTTTCTACCTCCAGAGTGGGCTTTACCACCAAAATTCTAGAGGATTTGGTTTCAGTAAATAGAATGAGGAAGGAAAAGAGGTTTCTCTGTAGATAATCCCCAGCTCCCAAAGCTCAGTCCCACAGGGATTTTAGTATTTCCCTGGAGGAAAAAATCTATTCCACAGACATTATCATTTTGGTGTTTAAAAAAAAAAGCTTCATCACACAACAAACTGTAGAGTTTCAAAGCAATGCAAACACTGTTCACTCAACACAATAGCAAAGAGTTTATATATAGTTCAGTCAATTTAATTATAAAGTTGCCTGCAATGGTGACTAGCATGTAAAACTTACATAAGATAGTCTGTGTTATCTCAAAGAGCTCTTTTTTGGCTGGAAAGATGGAAATGGAAAACATCAATGACTCTCTATCCATATTCTTAACAAGACTTTCTAAAAACAAAAATAAAATACATACAACAAAGAGGAGCAAATAGCATTAATTTTAAAAGAGAGAACTGTGTTGTCAAGATGTGCAACAAAAGTATCACTTGCATTTTAGAGCAATGCCTCTAGTGGATTTTCCTTCTGTTTATACAGTCAGAGAACGGAAAGCTGTTTGGTGTATATGGATATCTGGAGTTTCTGAACTGGTTCAAGGGATTGGTTCACCAGATTTAATATTACTTGTTTTTCTTAAGCCAGCATGAAAAAAATGGTAGAAAAGGTATTGAAGCTAGCTGATAACTTGGAAGCTCCTGGAAAGACATACCTGATAAACCAGCACAGCACCAATTGTTGCAATCAGGTCATGCACCATTGTTTATTAGGCACTGACCCCACCTACATAGCACCATATAATTTCACATATAACTTAACCCTTAGAAGCTGATATTTCAGACCCAAACACAGATTTCACACAAAAAAATACAAGTTCCTTCTTCCCAAGTCATATTTTGCTTAGTTTCTAAGATGTCTTGTACAAGACAATTTCAGTGCCTCAGAACAGTTTAGAGAAAACGTATTTAATGTGTGTTAAATACTACTGATAGTATTGTGAGCCCAGACCCGAGATTAAGCCACCTCTGTAAACAGAGCAGATGATTCTAATGTCTACCTGAAAGCATACAGTGTGTTATTTTTCAGGACTAATGGCTAATAGTAAACGGATCATACACAACAAATTAAAAGATCGTATACAACATACCAGAAAAAAAAAAAAAAATTAGAAAGTCTGACTTCTAGGCATCTTAGGAGAAAGAGGGGAAAAAAAAAAAAAAACAACCAAAAACAACACTGCACCTGGCTTATTACAGGACAATTGCTGCTGCAATTCTTTGAACTTACTGATGACAGGAACAATTTTTTTAAAAAAGTCAAATAAGCAAAAATGCAAAAAACAAGGAAGGCATTAAGACAAATGTCTAAGAGAAAAGTCTGTCTCTTTTTCCCATATATCATTAATTTTTCATTCTGAACTCTAAGAATAAAACATCTTAAACTTTAAGGTATTTAGATTTCCCCAGGGTTTCAGTGGGTAATGAATCAACTACTTTTCAACGTCTTCCTGCAGAGAGTAGATGATCTATGATGCTTCCTGAGTAAGGACTGCAAAATGCCAAACAAATCCACCAAACAAAGAAAAAAAGAGGAATCAGTACTCAGCAGAACCAAGTTGCCAGGACTTTGGCCGGTCAGGAACATTGGCCACAGCCTTTGGGAACATATGTGGCTTTTTCTCTACTACACAAAGGATCATCATAGACAAACTTCAAAGGATACATCCCTTAGAAGCAATCTCAGAGCCTTTCTGGCCAGAAAATTCTGCTTTAGTATGTACAGTTGGCTGACTGCAGGTTTAGGGGGCCCAGTACCAGTGGTAGTGCTGGGAGACAGTCGTTCTTTTTCTCGGGAAAGCAACCCATTGGAAGGAGCAGGACGGCTAAATCGCAGAAGTTACCAAACACAAATGGAGCTACTCTGCTCAGGGGACTCCTGATGACAGAACAGCTTTCTTAGAAACTGCACTCGAACTAAAGTCTTGCCAAACAGAAAGTTTTAACAAAAGCCAGCACTTGCACAGGGTGAATGTGCCCACAGCACAGATGTCTTTGAGGAGTTTCACTGCCAAAGGACACAGCCAAATGCAAAAGCAGCTTTTTCTCATTTGTGCTTGCAAACACAGGATTCTGTGGGCATAGCTGGCATTCAGGCACTTTACAAGGCCTACTCTTCAAAATGTTGTTTACTGTTTCTTTCTAAACTTAGTCCACCATGGCATTTTAAAATGTAAAAGCAGAATCAATTCTATTTGGGAAAAAGGTTGTCTAACTTCTCATTGGTGCCCAAAGTCCCAGCAAACAAACACACAAGGACCTAAATATTTGCAAGCCATTGTTACTTCATTATGATTTTCATAGAAATGGAAACAGTTGAACCATAAAAGAGTTACTCTGCTGGAGTCCCTTTAACAAATACATATTTACATCTGAAATGGCACAATTTACCTTGAAGAAGCCCATTGCAAAAGACAAATATCAAACACTTCTGAACACCCACACACACATTTGCATCATGGGGGGAGGGGGTTTCTACCATTACTTTGAAACCTGAGAAATTCTAGAGATATTATTCTAAATAGTCCATTACTATAGCCCAAAGAATAAACAATAGGAAAGGGAATAGGAGAGGAAAGAAGTAAAATGAAGGGCTCGCTTGACCTTACCCAGCACTGGCTGAAGGCCAGCAAGCAAGTTGGTTACACAGACAAGAGCACAAAAACACTACATAAAATACTACTCAAGAGATTATAGGGTGCAATTGCACCTAATACAAAATAAACCTTGTTTATGAAGGGGGAAGCGCAGAGAGAAATGGGGAAAGAGTACTGGATGTCACCCACTGGTGATATCACCTTTGTGGTTACGTCCATTTACAGTGGGCAGTTCCTGAGTCACCACACAGGTGGCTCATGCAATGTGGCCTCTTCCAGATGCTGAAGCGAGTCTGGCCAGCTTAAATAGCAAGTCTTACAGCAGCAGCACAAATGCACTTCATTAACACTCTCACTGCTGGGCTCCCGAGTGACACGCACTCAAGTGCCGGTATTTCACTGGCAAGCAATGATAGAGCTGCCAGCATGCCTGAGATCCAGTGATTTCTTTCCTTCTCATGGCAAACATGTATGAAAGCCAGAAGAAGGGCAACTGTCTTTTTGTTCAAAGATATGCATTCTAGCTTAATCCATCTATCCTTGTTATTTAACTGGAGCTTTTTAAAACCAATCTTGGAGTCATTTTGCCAGTAGCATTCCAATAGGAGTCATGCTTTCAACATCATCTGAATAGTTATCTTGACTCTTGAGTTCATGTCTTCTTACCTGATAACATATTATCTGTTTTTATTGAAGGAAACTTCAAAGTCATTTCATGTTTGTGCCTGTGAATCATCAGATGATCCTCTGTTGGAAAACGCTGTCAGGCAAACACAGAAAAAGAGAGAGGAAGAAAGAAAAAAAAAAAAAAAAGAAAAAAAAAAGAAAAAAGAATTTAATTCTCTAATAAACTTTTGGCATTGGACAGAATTTCAAAAATGAGAGAGTGAAAGACATTTATCCAACTAGAAATGTGTCCAAATGGCACAGGAAACAGAATATTTGAAAATACAAGTGAGTATGAGTAACAAATAGCTGTACTCAATTTAGAAACACATTTGCTGCTGTGCTCTCTGGGATGACAAACCATAAGGTGTCATGCAACTGCTTGAAAAAAATTAAAGTCCAGGTTTGGATTCTAAGGGTCTCAGACACCCACTCCAGCTACCAAGCCAGCCTCACAAGTCACCACGTGCCTGAGGATCTGCGATAACTGCTGTTCTGTGTGCTCTTTGCCCACGGCAAGTGCTAAGTAATGAGGCAAATCTTAAATCACTTTACTGGATTTCTCTGCTTTTGTGTCTTTCTGCAACATATATCTGATGAACAGCTATAAAAACAACTAAATAAGCCAGCTTTTCTCTACCCAAAAGTGTTCAGGCAAAACGCATCTGTAATTTGGAAATATCTGATACTTTGACTTGATTTGAAGTGGCAATGAAATGGTGCACAGTTTTACAGAATCTAGCTATGACCCTTTGTGATACTAAATCAGAGTCTTCTCCTTTGTCAAGTGGAAAGAGGTTTTTTGTAAGAACCCAATCAGTGTGCTAAGATTGTCTTACAATCTGACTACAGACCTCTACTAGAAATAGCTTCTTTTGAACAAAACAGACAAGTTTGAATAAATGCTTGAGCACTTGCACATTTGGGCTCAAACAAGAGTGGTTCTGTGAAGTTTTCTTCACCAGAATGTGCATACACAGACCTTTGTTACCGAGATGGTTTCAACTGGGTTATTTCAGGACTATCAAAAGCCCGAAGTTGTATCACCAAGGCTTGAAGGAAAAAAAAAAAAAAATAAAAGCAGATTTTTAAAGCAACAGGTACATAGGAGAAAAGAAAAAAAAATGGCAACACAGCTAAAGGGACCCAATGCTTTCAACACAGTATACTCTTGGCTAAGTGACTTTGCTTGTGGCTATAGTATAAATAATTGCTGTGTGTTACACCTTCTGAGAATCTCTCCAAGCCCATAGACAAAGCAGCATAAATAATGGAATCAAATTCTCTGGGGGAAAAAAAAAACGAAAAAGAAAGAAATCCCAAAGACCTTTTCCTCACTGTGAAATCCTGGTTCACTGCTTACTCATCTGGAAGAAATGCACCACTAGGAATTTATGTTAAGAACAAAGGGAATATCTGAGAAAGACTTTGCTCAATGAAATCGTGAAGGGAAGGGATAAACCTCACACTTATTTCTCTTGGAAAAGGATTTTTCTTCATGGATGCCATGCTCTCTCTTCATGATGAAATCAGCCAGCTTAAACAGGACATGGGTCAACAGCGGAGAAACTGATCCTCCAGCCCAGACTTCTCTGTCTTTTTTCTAAGTCTACTTTCTTCCTTGTGCAGAAGGTCGACTCCATCAGCCCTCAGCACACATCCGCATGGGCCAAGAGGGAAGCCAGTCCCCAGCCAGACTAGCTGGACAGCAGCTCTGTGCTCATGTCAAGTCCTCATTTATAACAAACCAAGGTCATGTTGGGAAATGGGAAGTTAATGTTTTTTAAGATGGAAGTCAGGCCTACATTGTTCGTCTTTCCAAATTGTAACAACATGCAACCAAACTTGCTCTATGAACAGCTGGATCAGCTTCTCCTCCACTGAGGAAATTAATTAAGAGTTGACCTGAAAACACTCAAATCCACAGATTTCAGTGGAATTTAGTTTCATCAAAAAGGTAAATAAATAATGACAATTAAACTCAGATACTTTTATTCTACTTCTGTGACAGAATGGTGAAAGTTTAACTCTGCATGTGGAAATCTAAAGGGACATATTCTCAGCCTGAGGGATAATCCAAAAGATGCACACTGCCTCCCATAGAAAAACTCCCCCTTGGTGAAACAGCAAAGCCACTCAGCCAGTTGTTAACTGGACTGAAGGCTTCCACTTCTTTTTTCAGCTCTTGGCAAAATCAACACCTACGCTTCATTAACAGGCACCCATTCTTCTGCCAGAAGAACCTAAAGAGTTGCAAATATATTAGCCAGCTGAAAACTCCCAATGTACAGTTGAAACAAGGAAAGATTCACTAATTAAGAGAGGAGGACTCTGGGAAATGGGTAAGCTATATCACAGGACAGAGATGCACACAGGAAGCCTGTGGCAAAAGCCCAGAAGATGCCCTTGTCTGAAGATTTTACTCACAAACTCTTGTTACTAAAACACAGTAGGGCCAGAAGTGCCACACATGGAACTTCTCTCATCGCTGTGCGGGGGGGGAACCTCCCTCATCACTGTATGTGGGGGAACTTCCCTCACCACTGCAAGATCACTAAAAAAAACACACAAACCCCATTTCAAACCTCAGCAGGTAAAATCCATGTCACTTCAGGTTTTTTTAAGCTCATTAAACATCTAATGTTACAGGTTTTGCCCTTGGAGACATATGGCAGAGCACCAGTCAACAGGACAGGAATCCCAGATGCACATCCTGGGGCAAAATTTATCTGCAGGCTGCATTTTCCACAGAAAATATCTAGTAGGAAGATGTCTTAAAGACTAAAAATAAGTAAATACATAAATAAATAAAGATCAGCTAATAAGATATTGTATTTAGGTATTTAAAACAGAAAAAAAAAAATCTAGGAGGGTTACCACCTCCAACAGCAACATAATATATTCCATCACACATCTCAGCAGAAGACAGATAAATGTGTCCTGCCTAGTGTGCCATCTCTTGTTAGTCCCTAAAGGAATCTGCAATACATGGCTAGAAGCATTAGGCTTTGGGATGAGAAAAGGCACAGAAGCAGCTCGAGGAGCACTTGTACCGACTCACTTTTGACTGGCTGTTGTATTTGCTTGAAATATCTTGTAATAATGTCTTGTGGGAAAAGAGAGAATGGAGGGGAAGCAGGTCTTAAAAAAAACACACACAAAAACCCCCTGACACACATATTATTATTATTAGACATGTGTTAATATATCAGGAGGCATTATGCAAGCCAGAGCTAGTGCTGAGGACTCAATTAATACCACCGCTGACTCCACTCACCTGTGAGCAGCCTGGGGCACTGCAGACAAAAGGCCTCTCCTGCTCCAAGTTCATCTTTGATTCCTCATAAATCTACATGTTAAAAGGGGGAGGGGGAAAGAAAGGGAACCTATGAATATACACGTTCTAAACTTCACACATGCATGCAACATACAGAAATCGCAGTTTGTGCTTTTATTTCAAACTCCGCAAAGAGATCAGAACAAAGTTTTCATTCTCAGAGTACTAATTTTGCTAATATTCTGTAGGTTCCCTACAGTCTAAGTTCTTACTGCTCCTTCCTGAGCACCAATTTACTTTTAAGAAAGAAAAAAAAGTTCAGCTTTCACAGCATAAATCTGCCTCAGAAAATAGCATATGTTCAGCGTTGTTACTAGATAAGACCATGTCTTCTCAGAAATATCTTGAATTAAAGGTTTTTACCTTTTCTCCTTCAGTTCCTGCTGAACAACATTAAAACCAGACATCTAGGTTACTTCTGAGAAAGAGCCCGCTTTTTGAAGTTTGGCATCCATTGTCTGATATTAATAACTTAAATACATTACATACATGCTCTCTATACACACGAGGTAACTGTGCATCCCCATTCTTTAAAAGGTCAACGAGAGCCTCAGGAGCTTCAGCAATGAAGTTTTGTCTAAAATTGCACTTCCCCATAGCAGTTCTAGCTGTGTAACATTGAACTAAACCCTGGGGGAAAGCTCCCAAGTCTTAAATAAAGGCAAAGGATGAAACATTCACCCTCAGAATGCAGTTATGCAGCTGAATTTGAGTCAATATTAGGGCAGTGTCCCTGAGCAGAAAAAAACAAGTTTAGTAAAATTCTAGGGAGTAAAATAAGTAAGTAATTTATTTCAGAAATGTTTTCAGCCTGTTGGAACAACAGATTTTACCAGCTAGAATGTAGTGGCTGACCCATCGTAAAGCAGATGACTTATGTGTAGAGATTCCCTGAAATCCCTTAAAACTCAGCCTTACCACAACCTCTCTTAGAAAAATATCTGGGTTGTGTTTGGGTAATTTTTTCATGAACCAAAGAGAAATACCTTGGTGGAGAAGCAGAATTTGATTTTAAAACTACAAAAATCTGTAGAAGGATAGGTGGTAAAGTTGCTCAAACCCACTGAATTTTTTCAAACTACAGTTCATTGCTTCCTATCATCAGGAGTATCTTTAGCATGCTTACAGTTGATAGTGTAATTCAACATTAACCTGTATATCAGCCAGACCTGTACTTGCAGGAATTACTTTCACTGGATGATAACATTTTCTTTTTAATTCAACTTCATTCTGGTGGACAATATTAGCCTGACAGTATATTTTCTTAATTGTGACATAAAAAACTCCACTCTGACTCCACTGACTTGTGGAAGCAGAATCCAAAAGTGAAGGATTTCTACTTTCATTTGCCCTTCAACCTCCACAAGGAGACTGCTCCCAAAAGTTGAAAATAAGCATCAACTGATCTTCCTGATATGGGCATCTCTACCAACACCTGGCCTCAGACAAGTGATTTATAATACAATCAAGTGTCAAGAAAGACCCTAACTCGGGCATAACTTATGTATACACACAAGGCTAGAACTGAAATAACTAAAATTGTACCTAATTTACTCCTTTAATATTATTCATATCCTGTTTTGATTTAACTTACAGCTATGTTAAACTGAAATAGGATACTCATAATCAGAAATGAAAGAGTATATTCGCATACTAAAATAACTAAAGGTGTTAAATTACTTCTAATTTCAGTTATTTCAGTTCCAGACTGTGCATAGACAAGCTTTTCAGAGATGAAGCCATGAAAATACTCTGAATTACACTATCCTGTCAGAAAGAAATAAGCTGGAGAGAGATAACTGACTAGAAAAACAAACCCCCACAAAAAACAAAACCAAAACCTCCAGCTAAGTCAGATTTTCAAATCCACCTCTATTTATGGGATGTGACCCCAGGCATGTTGCCTTTCCTAAAGACAACTTTTTCCTTTACACAAAGAAAAAGAAAAAAAAAAGAAAAAAAAGGCAGCAAAAGCTATGCATAGATAATGAGAGGCTTTATTTAATATCTCAATTGCTCCTGCAACTGAAGCACTGCCAAAGCTTTCTGTTACCCCTTTTTCCCCTCCTCAGGGGACAGTGACAACAGCATTTTCAATAGCAAAACAACAGATGAGACTCAGTTAAAGAAAACAAGATAGTTACAATTCTGGTCCCAAGTGTCCAAGTGAATTTCAAAACATTACCAGGAATTATTCAGAGTTTGATTTCTTATTGAGTATTGCAAGTATAAGACTTCCCTCCCCACCCTGAGTTTGACCTTTAGTCCCTGAATCCCTCAGTGCACGTTCTGATAAGAATTAAATGATTCTCAAGGTTATCTAGGTAGATAAGCATGGACTCAGTACCAAAATAACATACTAGATGAGGACTAGAATCCTGAGTGCAGGGATCAGCTCCAGGAAATCGAATATAAGAAAAGAGGGATTTGGTGTTTACTCTCAGTACCTGGAAAGGCATCAGATTCAACATCAAATTGTTTTCCCCAAATGTACAAGCAATTGCCTGTTTCCATGAGAATCATTCCTTGCAGACACTAAACATGAAAGAAGTAATAATCCAGAATGGCTGTACTACATGCACTCCAAGGTGCTGTTTAGCACAACTCGACCTATATAACATGGAACCAGGTAGTACAGTACCCTCAAGACAATTTGCACCGTGCAGAATTGGTGTTTACATGCAATGCAATCACTGCAGCTGAGGCTGTGGTGCCACTGACCCTCTTCCAACACTGAATGACTGAAAGAAGCTGCCTGCTGCCTACACTTTTTGCAAGTGTCTGTTGCTTGGTTAGCATATGGCAGTAATTCCAGCGTTATGCTTGAATGTTGACCAGAAACAAGCAGCTGAAGGTCTGGGCTGTGAGTGTGAACCTCCTGCGTGCCTCAACCCCACGGAGCTCCGCAAAAGCCGCGGATGCACCCGCACCTCCGGGCCTCGCCCCACGTCTGCAGCAGGATGGGGGCTCTCAGCAACACAGGTGTTCTGGCTGTGCAGAGCACAGCTTGCATGGCATGCTTCTCAGGATGCAGGTGAGCATCTCCCGTCCTTCAGCTCAGACAGCTGCACACAGCCTCTGGCACACGCTTCTCTTCACATGTCTCACGTGTGTTGCTGGGACACACATTCCATGTCTTCTTTTTCCACACCTTGTGAAGGTGAAGGAAGGAAATAACACAACCTATGGCAACATTTTGACTTCACCTAATAAAAATATATCGCAGCAGCATTTCCATTTAATTAGGGTGCTTATTAGCCTTTGGGATCTTAAAAATTCAAGTTACACTCGTGCAACTCCTGTAGTACGACCAATAACTACTGCAATTAAGGTACATGAAGAATATCAGACAAATCTATGATGACTGTAAAGTAAAAAAATTGCTCCAATTTGAATTTTTTCTTTTGTTATCAATAGCTTAATTTATTTCAACTTTGTGACTTTTTTGAAGAAATAAATCAAGAATTATAAATAAAAGCGAACACTATTATTGATATGTCAGCATTAGTTCTGATATTACTAACAATAGCCATGAGTGCATAATCCAGCAGAAAAGGGGGCTGAATTTTAATAGACATGTTAACAACATCTGTCAGCATTTATTGCCCTATTGTGACCACGTAAAGAGCCTTATTGGCAGAATATGTAAGTGAGGAAATCTGCTATGCTGTTATAGCCTGCCATTCTCCTGAAATATCACTCTGCTCAGGAGAAGTTAAGGTATTCTAATTATAAAGAGAAATAAATAAAAATACAAGAGAAAGACTAATCGAAGCCATGTCATGTGGTAGAGAAACAAGTAGGTTCTGCAGAAAGCCAAGATTTTCTTCTACTCCTTGATTTTTGCATGTCTTCTAAAATGTTTTTATTATAATTAATAAAACTGAAGCCCACAGTGAGGAATGCAATAACATAACAAAGAAACAAAAGCAAACAGAAGAAACAAAACCACCCTCAGAACACAGCAACAAACTACATCTCCTCTCAGCAGCATCCAGAGGGAAGTACCCCATGTTCTCAGGCTCCTCAAGGAGATTTTGCAGAGCCCCAGGATCTTTTCTGAACCAGAAAAACTGTTCTTACATCTAAGACCGAGAAAGCATGCTCCTTTCTGTCTCTCTCTCCCCCTTTTTAAACTCAGCAGTAATCTTACTGCCATACTGGTAAAAACATCAAGCAGGCTTGTTTCCTGTTTCAATGTTATTCTTGAAGTGGGCTGCAGTAAGAATCTGATTTTCATTGGGCTATTATTATTTGCAGCTGTGTGACCTTTTTAACCCCCTTTTAAAAGTGACATTTCAGCCTTCAACCTCAAGCTGTCTAAATGTTGCAGGGTTTTCAGGCCTCTGATTAACAGAGGAAAAAGAACCGATGGGGAGGTGTATACTACAATGTGTCTAATGCAGGTCAGTGCACCCATCCTGCCATTTGCACAAGTGAGTAATTACACTCTTATAAGCAACCTGTTTGTCAAAATTAATCACCTGGGTTCATGCTTGCAAGACAGGTTTCTTCAGCCTGGTGTGACCAAGGTCACTGAGATTTCCAAATACAGGTACAAAATGCACGGGCTCTAGCGTTAGCAGCGGTATGCAGAGACACGAGCAATAAATGAAGCATCACCTATTTCTTAGGGTCATGGGCACGATGTTTAAAAAGTGAGAGGAGACATGGTTACACTGCACTGGCGACTAGCAAAGAACCCCATCGATGTATGCAGCATTTTAAACTGCTAGTCATGGCTATTTGGTACAGTGTTATTTATAGATAATTAGAATTATTAGAAATGCTATTAAGACTTGTTGTGTTTGAAAGTGAAATACACGCAGGGTTAATGCCTACGGTTGTTCCCAATACATACTTGTTTGAGCAAAGCCAATTTTAAGCAGCATTGTGCTGGAACGGTGCACGGTGGTTTTTCTCAGCATGGGCTTTTCAGTGGAAGCGCTTGTTTTCTGAGCTAGCATCACGCTTTCCACATGCAGGCATACAGGGCTCATTAACACAGCCCTGCCTGCTTCAGCTGCTACAACGGAGGGTCTGTCAGCATTTCCATTAGAAACCCCCTGGTTCCAGGATTAAAGCATTTCCAAATGGTTCTGGATGTTGGAAAGCAATTTGTGTCCAGAGTCCCCAAGAAGGGCTTTAACACAATGCACATTTGAGCTGGGGCTTGAGCTCTTGCTGGTACTCCAGTGATGTTTTTGGGATTGCATTTATGACATTTATGTGTGGAAAAACACTCAGCTTGGTCCTTTACTCATTTATTTTAAAGGAAGAGAGGCCCGTAAATCTTCAGGCAGAGCCGAGTGCTCTCAAAAAGCAGTTGATGTGTGAATTGCCTCAACAGCAAGCAGCCCTCCTTCGGTCTTTTCCCTGTGCCTGGCATCTGTGAAGTCACTAGCCACTGACTCGCTTCAGGATCATTTGCAAAAGGAGTATCAAAAAGATTCTTTTTTCATGCTTCCAAACACCCTAGTTCTTTTTAAATGACCACATGGTTTATTTGTTGCTTGCCTGAACAAAATCCAGTGCTGGGAAGGCTCCCCAGCAGTCCTAAGGTTTTGTCCCTTCCCTCTCTTACAGGTATGTCCAATCAGCCAAGGGAGAAAAGTTTTTGATCCCCCAACCCAGCATTTGTCTGCTAAAACCAACCATTTCTGTTATCAAAGAAAGCCAAATAGCTGCTTCTGGAATTTCTTCTTATGCAGAGCTGCTTTCTTCTCAAGAAAGAACATAACTGGGGATAACTAAAAGAATATGGGGCAAATATAGGATATTTCAAAATGGAACAAAATGAATGTTGGAAAACTCTGGAATTAAGGAGGGTGGGGGAAGTACAGGGAGAAAGAACCACAAGGGAAATGGAAAAGAGAAAGACAGGACTGCAAATCACTGAGGGCTGGGCTGAGGAAGAGGAGGGGAGTAAAAGGATATCTCTGAAAAAGAAACTCAAAATAGAAAGCAGATGATCTACTGCCTTCCCACGTAGCAGCAGCATGAAAGCCCAACACTGTGTATCACCCGTGCAAGTGTTTAGTAGAGGGCACAGTTTGTCCTCTGCACTGGATGATCAGTCTCTCAAGTCTAGTGGAAATGCACGAGTCTAAACAATTACATTTCTTGGACTCCCCATTTCAGTATAGGAAACGCATCACGGATTCACTTGCTATAGTGCAAAGGGGTTTGCTGTTTTACAGAAAGGACCATAGAATTACTAAGCACAGGCCACAGAAGAAAAAAGGAAATAGGAGAACAGAGGTGAAAAGTGACTTTAAAATGAAAACACAATCCCCCCCAACTCCCCACCCCCACCCCACCCCCAAAAAAAAGCCCTAGCCCTTTTGAAAAGAGTTCATGAAAGTTATCTCAGCATAGAAATATTCTATAGGAGAAATAAGATCTTTATAGGGCAAGATGGCTATTACTTCAACTCTGGAAAAACACTTTGAGGAATAATGTGGTTATTTTGCACTCTGTGATTGGCCGAACAGGGCCAGCCTAACCTGGAAATGGCCCAGGCTTGTAGTTCTGCAACTGTCCCTCACTGATGGCATTTGCAGAATAACCCTAATACCTGCTGTTACAAGTCTGAAACCACATGAGAGACCAGACTGGAACCTCGCTGACAGCATGGGGGTTTGCTTAACAGAACAAGCAGCAGCACAAGCTGTACCATGCTATGGAAAAGGCACTATTCGACAACAGCGTTTTGCACACCAACAGACAGAAACAATACCTGAAGCACTTCTCCATTTTCCTTACATGCAATTTTTGTGTTTTCCTGTGCTGGAAATTCAACAGCTAATCCAGACCTACTGAAGTAAAACCAGTATCTGGGTCTGTGGACTTGACAAATGTTAGGCAGAAATGTCGTATCTGTGGATAGTCAAACAGCATGTGAATGTCAAGTTTATCTCAACATGAGCAAATACTATCATTGTCCTGTATCATCAGACATTTAACTGGAGTGCTCATGTCACAAGACTAAGTTAGACATGAGGGTCTTGAATGGGAGGGAAGGAAGGAAGGATGGAAGACAAAAAAGGGAGGGGAAGTGGAGGAAAAGCAGGGGGAGAATGGGGAAAAGCAGAAGGAAAGGAAGGAAGGGGAAGAAGTGACAGAAGGGAGAAAAAGGAAGGGAGGAAATGGGAGGAAAGGGATGAAAAGGAGGAAAGGGAATAAAGGGAGGAAAGGGAATAGAGGGAGGAAAAGGAGGGAAGGATGGGCTATGTTAAAGCAAGATTGAAAGCATCAAACGCTTTAAGTGGTGTGCTACAAAAGGATTCTCCACTATTTTAAAAGTTTTAATATTGAGGCTTCTATTGCCAGATGCACTGTGATAATATAGTATATAATATAATGTACTGGATGTACATGGTGATAAAACAGCCCTTATTTAGGTCACTGTGGATCCCACAAATTGTTCTGCTCAAAGGAAGGTGGCAGAACTGCAAACCAACTGCAGTAACACAAGTGGCAGGAATCTCGCTTTGAGAGACCACCACTAACATTTAGCATTTTAAAGGAAAAACATATTTACTCCGTTCTTTATGAACAAGTCTTGGCTTCTCCCTCTATGTGACAGAGTCCCTTGGGGCAAAGCATGTGCACAAAGAAGTTAAAACCACCATTAGCTGAAATCAATATTTACTACCAAACTCTTGAAAGATTTAAAGGAACAGATACATGCAGAGAATGCCATTCCAGGTTCATACAGTCATTAGACTGATAGTGCCCACTTTCCCTCACTACTAATTTTTGGTGGGTTACACATTTAAATGCACTTCAGTGAGATATTTGATTAATTACCAAGTTGCTAATAATACAAGAATGGTCTGCTTAGAATTTCATTTACAGTTATTTTTCAGGCAAAGGGATAAAAAATAAAAGAAAAGCCTTAGCCTACGAGGAACTCTGCCCCAATTTTCATTCACCTTCAAAAGGTTGCCAATACTAAGTGAGGTGAGTAGTCCATTTTCTACAAATCCCTTCATAAGCACAGCCCCATTCCCAGAGCTGTGGCAGTCACTGTGCTTCATGTCCTTGGTTCCTATGCCAAGAGGATGATTGTGGGTGTATGAAACAAAAACAATGAGTCTTCAGATCAGCTTCACAAGTTAAGATGGTTTACCATGCCTATTGCCATGAAACAACAACAACAACAACAACAACAACCCTACTTCAAGGAAAAAAACCAAGCATTATGCACTGGAGAAGATCTCCAGGAAGCCTGCAAAGGGCAGAAAAGGCAACTGCAACTGTGGCGAGAGATGAAGCCTGTGAAGCAGAGGGTGTCAATGATGAACTCCCAGTAACATCTGGCAAATAACCTAATCTTCTGGGACTTTCCAGTTCTGGCAGATAAGTGTGTTGTCCGTCCCTTCAAAGGCTGACCTCGTTTCGATCCTTGGGTTAATGGCATGCAAAGCTCTCTGCTACACTTACTTTTTCACTCTTATTTCTGCCCCAAAGTTATTATTAAACACCAAACAACTTTGCCTGTTGTTGTAGTTTGCATACAATTTAATTAAGAGTTTTCCCTCCAGGAATAATATTGACTGAAGGTTTTGTAGGGTTGTTTTGGTTTTTAAGTGTACTGTAACTGCAGTATGCTAATTGTTTTGGTTTATGATACACAAATAGATAAAAGAATTCACCTAACTTGCATGCAAATAAACACTTGGATTTCCAAAGGGAAGGAAGGGGGGAAAAAAAAAAAAAAGCATAAAAGATACCCTGGGGGAAACAACAACACAAGGCTGCTTAGCTGACTTTCATACCAGAAGCAGTTAGGGGTTTTAAAAGCTTTGAAAATTCTGCCAGCCCAAATTTTCCTTCCATATTTTATTATATAAAATAATCCCTAAGCCAGAACTTTGCAAACAAACTTAAACATTTTATGGATAAAACTCTGCTATTCTGTATGTTTAAAATAATTTTAAACTAAAACCAAGCTCACTTTTTACTTCTTTTTTTTTTTTTTTCTTTATGGTTAACATACAAGAGACTTTAATTTTCATTACACAGAAAAATGAGGCTATTAATAAAAGAGCTACAAGCCATTAATTATTAACCTTCACCAATTTTTAATTGCCATTTTAAAAGATTTTTTTTTTTTTTTTTTCAGTTGGGAAACTTCTCTCTCTGCAAAATGACCAAAACCAAAACCCCTCCTGAATCACCTTCAATGTTCATTGTTTCTAGCTATAAGATAAAATCCTCTGGGGTAACAAATCTTTGCTGAGAACACTAGCAGCCCACAGATCCCCTCAGGCAGTACTCAGCACTAGAGAGTTTTAGACACTAAAAACTGAAAACAGGGCTGCTCTTTTCAGCCCTGACAAATCAAGGGCATGCTGATCTGCAACACTTTAAACTTTGTACATGTGAAGGTGCTCACATCTCAAATGCACACACTTTATCTTCAGACACTTTTCTCACCAGTCATATAACTAGTTTTATTAACAGCAGTGTGACAATCTATTTTGGGTAACTTTAGTTTGGATTTAGGCTTATCGATATGTTTTTAGGAAATCAGAGATGGAAGCATCTTGCTGTTAAAATACCTTCATAAAATAAGAGTCTGAGTTCTGAGACTGGGTTAAAAAGCTGCTTCCAAATTATCCATTGCACTGAATACAGCACAATGTATTTAGACTTTGAAAGGGCAGTACACAAATAAAGCAGTAAGCAAGGATTGGCTTGAACTAATAACCCAGGAAAAAAAAAAAAAAAAAAACTCAAAGAAGCTGCAGATATTAAATAAGAATTTATATTTTCATAGAATCATAGAATATTTTGAGTCAAAAAGTACGTCTAAAGGTCATCTAGTCCAGCTCCCTACAATAAAGTAGGGACATCTTCTACTAGATCAGAGCCCCTCCAACCTGACCTTGAATATTTTCAGGGATGGGGCATTCATCGCCTCTCGGGGCACCTATCCCAGTATTTAATCATCCTCATTGTAAAAAAATTCCTCCTTATAGCTACTCTAGATTGATCCTTCTTCAGTTTAAAACCATTAACCCTTGTCCTATTGCAACAGCCCCTGTTAAAAAGGTTGCTCCCATAAGTTGTGGCCCACTTACACCTTACAACCACCCCTTTATGGAGGTTGGTTGTGAGACTGGAGTCTTCTAGCTTATTGAAAGAGTTAAAAATATGAGCTAGAAGAATCATTGACAATAGTTAATGAAAGCCTTTTGGGGGAGTCAGGGCAGGTATTTTAGGCTCAGTCTTCTGGAGTACTGGAAGGGCCATCAGCAGTCACAGGACATTGTCCCATGCAGGTATCACCAAGAAACAGTGCTGTGCTGCAGGAACAGCGGCTCCCAGGGTTCTGAAATCAAACATTAACAAGGCCCAGCACAAAAACACCAGGAGCAACAAGCAATGCCCTGGGCTAGCAGGCTCAGCAGAGAAGTCCCTGTTCCCCTGTCATGACACAGGCTGGTGGCAGAATCCCCCACAACACCTCCTTCCAGCCAGCACTGGAGAGAAGCCTGAGGACCATCTGCCCCAGCAATTCAGGTACCTGACTAGGCAAGGGAACAGAATGGTCTGCTTGGCAGACATCCAAAACAAAACAAAAAGTCCAAACTATTTTGTGCTGCTCCCCCCGCCCTCCTGCAGACCCCCCAGCTAGGCTCTGGCTGGATGTGTCCGCAACCCTTGGGTCAAGCTTCTCAACCATTAAAGTTCTGGACCCAGGAGAGGGACTAACTTTGATGGGAAGCCAACACAGGTCTTCAAAGGCTTTTCTGCAAATATATGCTTTCTTTGAGCACAAAAGTGGTGATCCCTCTCCTCTCCTCAGGCAAGAATGCTCCAGAAGTACTCCTGAGGGTTGGAGATGCTCTTCCAGTCCCCAGCCTAACAATGCAAATACATTTGCTGCATGTGAGACAAACAAGTCTGCCTCTCTCTCCATACCCAGAAGAGCAGCTCAAACATCAGCATCTCAGAATTCCAGGACAGGCAGAGACATGCCAATGCCCATGGCTGGGGCTGTCCTGTTCCCTGGCTGGGGAGGTGGGATGGATCCTATCCTGACACTCTCCTGAGCCCCCTGAGGTTCTTGCCCCCGGGGAGACCCCCATGGTGGCTGACATCGAGCTTTGCTGGTGGTCTCCACTGGAGAGCAGAAGCACAGCCCAAGGCACTTGTGGGGATGCCGCTCAGCTGCTGGTCCCTTGGGAGCACTCCACAGCTCTACAACAAACCCAGACAGGTTATACACAGCCTGTGTACTTCTGCCTAGTCTGCCTAGACCTCAAGCCCTACCTCAAGGAATCAGAGATTTGGGATGCAGAAGGGACATAAATGCAGCTAGTGCTCCACTGCCACTGTCCCAAGGAAGGGACATCTGATGTGGGCTGGCACTGTGTCCTCAACTAATGCAGAGACTGCAAAGTGAACTGCTACTAGTGGTTGGGCAGGGGGATGAGCCTGCCTTCCAGAACCAGCTGAACCAGCGCCCATCATTAGGCAAATGTTCATACAAACTGCAGGAGACCCTCCCAGGAGCAGAGAGAGTTCTGCACTCCAGGACTGACTTTGCTTGTCTGTGTGCACAGACATGCAAGTCTGTGGGGTAGATGAGAGTGTGCAAAGGGACCTTTCCTCCTACAGGGATGCAAGCACCCCTCAGCAGTATAAGTTTCCAGAACGCTTCTCAGAAGACTGCTGTATCACATTTTAAAAATCAGCCTTTCTGGCCCATGGATTATGGCCTCAGTGAAGGAGGCAGTACATCAAAATGAAGCAATTCCTAATCTGTGACTAGCCACACATTTCTGGCAGGGACCAATCCATAACTACAAACAAGAACCTTAAAAACTAGCACATATGAAAAAATTACTACTTTTCCTAACAAGAAGGAGGCAACGTGAGGGGTAATTCTCTGTAGGCTGTACATTCACAATCTGTGAACTACTCGCAGCAACTTATACTGCAAGTGTAAAGCAGTGAAATTCAAACATCTCTAAAAACCACAGATTTGTAACTTGTGCTTGTGTAAATACACAGCTTTCAAGCCTCAGCCGTCCTGGCCATAGCTCTTCTGGGAAAAACGAAAAAATCTTGGCTAAGATTTTCAAGAGCAAGCAGTGATACTGAGTGCCTCCAGTTTTATGTGTCCAATCAGAAATACTTTAAAAGGCTTCATTTTCAACTCCTGCTGCACACACCCTCTTCCAATTATATCCCTTTAGGGAATATTTATCTTTGAGAGTATGCAAATAAGGAAAAGTCAGAAACATACACATTATTTTGTTCATTCTTCTCTCAGTAGTCTCTCTAACACAAAGATGCAATACTATGCCAAAATTATAGACAAGAGGCTAAAGAACACTCTTTTAAAGACTGATTTTAATTCTTTTTAATATAGCTGAAAGATGCGTTCAATCACAATTAACTGCAAGGAGCTTTAAATATATTTTATGTGTAGTTTCATCTAGAAGATTCTGGCTTACATGTTCTATCCCAAGCCGTGCAAAGTTGGTGGCAAAGTCAGGAAATAAATACTTATATATTTATAGTTACAATGTACTGATTAACTACAAGATCATTATTTTGGGAATGGACTGCATAGACTGATCTGGCTTTTTGCATTTTTAATTAATATAATTTATCTCATTTTGAACTAGGGTGCAGGGAGTTATGACTAACGAATACTTTGTATGAGAACTTAAAATAGAATTTAAAAAAAAAACTTTAAAAGCTATTTCAGCATATAATTGCCTCATTTTCTAAAAAGAGAATTTAATATATAAGTTGTTTGGAAGGTCTAGCAAATATATGAATACATAATTCCTTTCCCCTTCCTTGCAAGAAGAGAAAATCACTGAGATTTGTACCAGGCAGTGAAAAACACAGCCTTATTTTGAAAGTAATCCAAATGAAAACATTCACATTTCCTAATAATATAGATAATATAGATACTATAATTCATCACCAAAAAAAAAAAAAAAAAAAAAGTGCATAAGTCTGCTGCCATCTGCGTGCCTTTAAAGCAAACATGCTTTAGGGATGTCTTCTACCAACTACCCATAACTATGTGCACTTCACAATACCTATGGTATAGAGGCAACATAATCAGAAAACGAAGGCATAACTGAGCTGGCAGGTCCCAGTGAAGGGAGATTTCACAGGGTAGTAATATCAGTGACTGCCTCCAATAAAGGGATTACAAACGCAGGCTTCAGTGTCTGGAAAGTCAGTGCACTTTTTGAAAGGCACTTGGATCCTAAGCACTTGACAGATCCTCTCGGTATATCATCTGCCTCCAATCAGTCACCTGAGGAGTCAGGAGTTTTCTCAGAAAGCCCTATTACTGCAGGATACTCCTTTCCAAGCATACACTAATGATATGAAGGCCATTAAGTCTATATACTCTAGTTGTCATAATCTTGTGTTACATGGTATCCAACATTTTTATAGGTAAGACTAAGTTTTCTTCACAGAGGGAGCTATTTTTATGGACAGCTACAGATACTGACTAATGCTTTTGCATTTATCAATGCCACAAATAGCTTTTTGAACATTAATGCTGCTAGATTTTCTTTCAAGACACTAAATGACACTTATAAATAGGTACTATTATCTTCACATGTGTCAAAACAGGCAAAAAATGTTTAACACACATTTTGGTTGGATCATCCAAATAATACGATTATTTGCATAATTCTTTAGAATAAAAAAATATTTGGAGAACACCAAGAACAAGCAGGATTGTCATGAATCTCCTTCCAAGCACTACCATCCATCTCCTCTCGCAGATTCGTACGCTGCACTTGTCTCCTCCTCCCTCATGTTCTCCTTTCTCAAGCACTGCCTTGGTCTGAAATGAAGAAACCTCTGATCTTGGATCATTCATTTTGCTTTTATGTATATAACAGTTTGTTTAATGCAGGTTTGCATTATATCATAGCATGCATTTGCCTGTAGCAGGCAGCGTATTATGAACTTTTTGTTGCTACAGTGTTTAAAAAAATAAGGTCCATCTCCAAGGCACTTTGAAGGCAATGGTAAAGAAAGAAGCAACAAAATATTTCTAATCATGTAAGAACATCTGGGCTAACTAACAAATCTAAAATACAAGGGTCTCTTCTGGTATCACATCACAAATAACAAAAAACATATGTGGAGATACAGGCTGCATCTTCTACTTGAAGTTAACCTGAAAAAATTCCACTGAGTGCTACCTAAGCTCTAACAAATATAAAAGAACAAAGATCAATACATTGAAAGCTTATTTCATTTCAATCAATTGTTTGTGAAAGGTGTTCACAGGTTGTCTTGCTTCCTGCAAGAGCGCTAATGCTTAGCCCTTTTAAGTAGACTCCATATTTTTCCTTACAGATTTCAGTCTTAGGTACAAGGACTGAAATGAATCACTTTGGCAAGTAAGTGTCAGAACAAACAACAACAACAACAAAAACCTGGGCATTTTGGTCCCTAACATTAACAAGAAACTAAAGGAAAGTAGTTGATTTTTTTAAGAAAATATTTGCTCTCTTCTTTTCTTAATGTCTTTCTCTGGCAATCTTATTCTTATTCTCACATTTTCCTACTGAAAAAGAAAAGTGAAAGGAAACTGAAACCAGTGTGAAAAAATATTTGGTGAAGGAGTCTGTGTCACAGAGTTCAGAGGAGAATTCTGGAATTTTGGGGGTTTCATGCTCAGTGCTGTTTTTAGGGAATTTTATAGTTCCAGGTCAGCTCTTCACACACATGATGTGACTGACAATGAAATCTATTCTGCAGGACTTGAGAGAACGACATTTTGCAGCCATCAAAACTTCCAAACAGAGAACATAGGACTCATACACTCCAACCTCATTTCAAGAGAGGTCAAGTTCATTTCACTACCGAATATGACTCCATATCTGGGAAGCAGGGAGGAGAAAGTAAAAACCATAAGATTACAGGTATGCTGAGAAAGATCCCTTCTTCCCTTCATCCTTTCTCACACAGCTTGTGCTTTTTGACGGAAGGCTGTAAGTGTGTGATAAACCACATTTGGTAAAACAATTACTTCTAATTTAAATCAAATCCCTTTTGAAGGCTCTACCAGAGTAGTTCTGCCTGCAGATTTACCATAACAGAGTCTGGGTAGCAAGACTAGTTCAGGCACTTAGGAATAGAGCACAAACGTGCAAATGCACATCCACCATGGACTGATTTTACAGTAACTTTTAAAGCAGCATGGCTACGATATTGCCGGGCTACTCATTTTGGTTTGTGAAAATCCCTTTGGTGTTTTCCAGTTAATAAGGATGAAAGGAAGGGGGAAAAAAAAAATAACAGAACATGGGAAAAAATTATAGGGCTGCATAGGCAGCCTCGAAGGAACATGGATTGAACAACCTTTGAAGTACCCAATTCTAAAATGAGATCATATGAGAATTTTTTCAAGCAATAAAAGTGAAGCCTCAGAAACAAGTGTAAGTTACAGCCTGAAGTGCTTTATCACAGCTCCATGAACCCTCTTCCATAAACCTGAGTTCTTTTAAAAGTTCATTTACTTCAAGGAAAAATTGAACTGACTGTGGGGGAATGAAAGGGCAGGAGGGATCCATAGTTTCCCAGAGGTGTGTTGATAAATAAGGCATGTACATCTCATGGCATCAAAGTCATTAGTGGAGAAGAGTTGTCTCCTGCCAGTCTGTAAGGAGGCCTTTTCTGCTTGGAGACAAGAACAAGTATCAGTGCCTTATGTGCTTCTTCAACAAAACTCATGCCCTCTGGAGAGCAAAACTTTCAAATTAACTTGCCTATAGGTATGTAAAAATCTACTGTGGCCTCAAAAAGTTATGCCTGGGCTAATGCTGTGCCACACAAAATACTCAAATCTGATTCTGAGGGAACGTGGCTGTTTACAGGGCACAGTGCAGAGCTGGGCAGAGATAACCAGCTCACATTGTGGAAGTAATATCGGCACAACAGTGCTCTTGAGCTAATCTGCCACATCTTTCAGTGAAGCTAAACACAGAATTCAGCTGATGGGGATATGCCCCTTCCAGAGAGAAATCTGCCCACCACACCCATCTGAGAGGTTTCTGCTTCATATGATATGCACATAATCATCTTGGCTTCAAGTGTCCTCAGTATCTCCATCTCAGTCGGTCATTCCAGACCTCCTCCACAGTCAACAGAGAGAAACAGGCACATGAATGCTGTCCACTTGATATAGACATCTCCATTAAGAAGAGAAGAATCATGAGCTAGAATTGCCAATTTCTCACTACTAGCTTTGGAAGAAGACTGGACGATTAAGTCAGGCACCACGTCAGAAAAACCAACTCTTCCACACCCGACGTTGCCACAGATGTCTGAGCTAGAAGAATGCTGGCTGCCTGTCCGAAGAGTGCTATCCATATTTATAAAGCACTGATAAGGTAGAAAGTCATAGGTTCAAAAACTGTTCAAGGTAGGTCACTTTTTTTGCAGCTGGATTGAGTTTTGCTGTCACCAGAGCAGAAGGCTGACTCCAATTTCCTCACTTCATTCAAGTGAGACCACCTGGCCATGGGTCTGGCTGGAACCAGCAAGAGGAAATACCCTACACCATCCATGTGAAAGGAATGCTTCACACTATCATGGTGACCCCCCTAACGACACCAGAACCCTCCAGCTGAGTATGTGCAGATCTTCCTCAGGTGGAAAACCACCATGATGCAGGACCCTAAGCAAGGTGGGGCATCTCATACTGTGGGGCCAATCCAGCACAAGGAGTATCTAAGACACTCAAAACAAGTCATGTTTACTCATCCTTCTTTCTCCGAAGTACAGCTGCAAGATAACAAGTGTGCAAGATATCACCTTGAGATATCAATTGAGCATGTATGCTATTCCATACAGAAGTTACTTTTAAATAGTTTCAAATGATAATCATATCAATATAGCTTGTGCTGGGAACTGTAACAAATTAAAAACTTAATTTCTGTTTCCAGGTTTGGGAGCCACCAAGTTCTTCTTTAAGACCCAAATTTTGTATCCTATACAGGCAGCTATTTGTTAAGTAGTTTTAAAGTAACCCAGAGACACCCTGCAAAGAAATACAGCTAGGCAGCAGGAGGAGAGAAATTTTTCAGCTCGGAGACTTGCTCTGAGCCATTTAGAGATCTTTTCTCATTTTACAAATGAGAGAAGAAGCATAGATTTAAAAATTATACAAATGCTGAACCATTTGTTTTGGGAGATTTAGCAAAATGAAGCCTTTAAATTCAATTCTTCAAGTCATAAAAGATTCCATCCGGGGCAGCTGTTACAGTAGGTTGACCTCATCCTCTAAGGCAACTTTCCCTCTCTGTTCCTAAGCCCTGTAACACCCTGCAAGCCCCAAGGGCACCCCTGCAGCAATCTTTGGAGAAAGAAAGACAGAGAGAGAAAGTTGTCCTTGGATTTATTTAGTGAGAAAGAGGCAAAATCTGGGACAGGGAAAAAGGTTTGCAAGAGACCAAGCTCTTGTGGATTTGTAGAATCATCCATGCACATGGAATATATTGAACCTTGAACCTAAACTAAGGTCAAGCAAGTTTAAGGCTTGATACAGATGTTTCACAGAACTCTGGTAAATGAAGGTGAATGTTACTGTTAAAGCAAGAGAAAAAACATGCCATAAAACCGGTTGGTCGCTTGTTTATTTTTCTTTTCAGTCCATTGTCGAGTTTACTTTGTCCCCCTTAAGCCCAGCACTGGTATTTCCTGCATCTGGGTGATGACAGCAATCTCTTATACACCACATAAAACAGATTTAGAAGTTTGAAAGCCACTCCTGGCCTGGTATCTCCCCAGAAATATATCACTCCAGCACAAGGGAATATTTGCATTTTCCTCATTTTTCTTTCATTTCAAAAAACACTGATTGTCTTTTGGTGCATAAAAAGACTAAGCCAAACCAACCAAAACAACACAAAAAAAACAAACAAAAAAACCCACAACCCAAAAAAAAAACCCCAAAAAACTAAATTCACTATAAGTGCAATACCAACACTTTCATAACCAGTGAGGCAGCTTTTGAGCCAACAGTTCCTTTTTATTTTTTTTCTTTTTCTTTTTTTTTTAATTAAAAAAACACATTACAGAACAATCCAAAAGGAAGCCCCTCACAGAAAATTAACATAATGACTTCTTTAAAAGATACTATGATCACTTGTTTTTAGCCAATTACTTGTTCTCCTTTGGCATGAACGTGTTTGAAATTATGTTCAGAAAAGGGGCAAAGACCTTTCTAGTTCAAAGCCATGATGGAGTGCAGGCCAATATGGAAGATATACCCATTCCAATCAAATTCTGAATAACAGTGATGTTACTGGCTCTGAATCTAGAATGAGTCTCAAGATTTGGCAAAGGCAGGATAAATGAAAGTTTAAAAATAATTTGGAATAGCTAAAACATTTTAGGAGATTCACAGTAAAATACTGTAATAATAATAACAACAACAACTTTTCAGTTTTAAAGAGCTTAGCATAAATAAACGTTGTGCTGGTTCTGGCTGGGATAATTTTATTCATATTAGCTGGTATCAGGCTATGGTTTGGATTTGCTCTGGAAAAAGCTGTGATAATACAGGGATATTTTAGTTACTGCTGAGCAATGCTGATGCAGTCAAGACATTTCCTGCTCCTCACACCACCACACCAAGGAGGGGGCTGGGGTTGCCCAAGAAGCTAGGAGGGGATACAACCAGGACAACCTTGGGACAGCTGACCCAAGGGATATTCCATCCCAAATGATGCCATGCTCAGTGTATAAAGCTGGGGGAAGAAGAAGGAAGGGGGGAACATTTTGAGTGATGATGTTCGTCTTCCCAAGTCACCATTGTGGCTGACGGGGCCCTGCTCTCCTGAAGAGGGCTGAACATCTGCCTGCTCATAGGAAGTGGACTGAATTCCCTGGTTTGCTTTCTTTTTATGTGCAGCTTTTTCTTTTCCTATTAAACTATCTTTATCCCAATTCATGAGGGTTTTTTTACTTTTACCCTTCCAGTTCTCCTCTCTGTTGATGTGAGGGGCTGCATGGGGTCAGCTGCCACCTTTTAACATTGCCACTAACTTCTAACATTAGAAGGTGCAGAGGTGGTATTCACCCTGCTCTACTGACAGGGTACGTGAGCAAAGGGACATCAGGGGAGAGAAAACATCAGTATCAGAACAAATTAAAACAAGAGATGATGGGCCATGAAGTACTGTGTTTAGAATAGATTAAGAATGAGACAGACTTAAAAGTTAAAAATTTAAGGAAGCACAGATTTGCAGGAAAGAAGAGATTGGTGCTCCCAAGCTAACCACTAGAGCAAGACAGTTGCAGGATTACCACAACTGCTTCTGGAATTCAGATTTAAAATCTGGATAATTTCTTTGTTTTCTCCATGTTCCCACTGAAGTCCCAGGAGTCCTGGTTCCACTTCCCCACTGGTTTGCACCTTGGGTAATCAATTCCCTGATTCATCAAAGCTCTCAACTGCGCTCTTAAGTTTCAGCACACACCAGCACGCCCAACTCTCGATTATGTATGGGTGGTTTTCCAGATTCAGCGGATTAACTGTGCTCCTGATAGAGAAAAGCAGTACCTGGTGTTACATGGAGCCTGTGAGGCTCTGGGGTCAGGTGGTGATTCAAGCACTGCTCTCCTGCTCAATCTGTTATCATGAGAGCAATGCAGACTAGTTTGTGTTGTATCAAATTTACCCACATAGGACTCAGAGTGCCAGGAAACATATTCCAGTGACACCTGAGTAACTCTGTCACAGCAGGTCTGCATCAGCGTGGTTCACCATGGGTCAGGCAGATCTGGACTGCCCTGCCCTAAATCCCTGCTGCATCCCTGCACTGGGCCGTCCAGGTGTACCCAGTGTGTTGGGTACCCCCTGCAGCTGTAGGCCAGAGGATGAAGAACAGCTGGTGCCCGCTGACTTCACTGACACTGCCCACAGGTTCAGAAAGTTAGAGAGACACTCTGTAGCATTTGGCATTGACAAAAGTGGCAGGCTGGCTTTTGGATTTTAAAAGTTTCACTTTCAGAACAGAATCCTCCAGCATCGATAATCAGTGCCCAACATACCAAAAACATGACACCAACCAGCCTAGCAGGATAGCCAGAAAGTTAAAAACAAAGACCTACGTAGCTTTTAGAAACAGAAAGTACTGGCAACATGCAGGGATTCAGGCTACAAAAAAAAAGTTATGATTTTCATATAAAACACATTCCACAGTCTGAATTCGTACCAATTTTTAAAAGCTCTGCTGCATTGTCCCATCTCTCCCCCAGTCTAACAGTGAATAGTATAGGGAACAAATAGACAAAAAGTGAATAAGATTATGTTTTAAATGCTGGAAATATTTGGGGGGAAAAAAAAATCAGTTACAGTGAGTTCTGTGACCTCAAATAAAAAGATAGTGTAGAAAAATAATTCAGCCTGATGCCATGAGACATGAAGAAGGAATAGATGCTTGCATTAGAGAATGAAGAATGCAGCCAACCACTTCAAGTTTAGACAGATAAAGAACATTACTTAGGGCACGAGCATTTGTAGAACTATCAATAGAAGAAAACAAATTTAACCTCAGGTAAGTACCTGCAAACACCACGGGCAGCTGAGTTACACAGAGAGAGGGTCAAAACAATGACAAGTTCTAGTGAAGATTAAATACATAGAGACACATCTGAAGAATTTAGAAGGCAGAACAGAGACTGAGATTGCTGGCATTCTGCTCCTGTTCACAGGATCTGGAAAGCATCAGGAAAGGCTGAAACAAAAAAAAAAATACACAAACTATGGACACCTCTGGGAAACAGAACTGCTCTATATACTAATGCCACAGTAATCCTGGGGAAGGGAGTGAGTGAGTAGCTAATGTAGCTGTATGGGCAGTGATTGAGGACAGAAAAATCCAATCTAAGAGAAGAATATAGGACACGTAACTTAAGAAAAGACTCCTGTGTACAAATACTATACAAAACTATCAGCTGTATCTGCAAATGTGCTCCTGGATTAAAAACTAGCTAGATTGCAGCTGGGCTGTGCAGCCAGATGCAACATGATCACAATTGTGATGAGCAGCAATATTAGACAGGAAAAATGTGACCAAGTGCTGGTGATGCACAACGCTGCCAACAAGAACATCATGAAGCAAAAGATGCTATCATTTGGCATTTATAGCAGATGACTCATAGGAGTACCACCCACCGCTGGGCAACGGGGCAGAGCAAGACACTGATTTGAATGCAACACAACACCACGACTCCTTCATCTAATACCCTGAGAATGAATAGTCACTGTGGGTCATGCAGTCCTCTGGCTGAACACATAGGATAAGTTTCAAAGACAGGAACACCTAGAAAACAAGGTAAAGCCAAGGGGGGGGGGGGGGGGGGGGGGAAAAAAAAACAAACAAACAAACAACAACAAACAACACACACACAAAAAAAAAAAAAAAAATGCATGGGGTGTTATGCTTTGTGAGAGCTACTGAACCCAGCAACCCAGCAAAAAAACACTGTACCTGTAGAAATGAGCAAAATATTCAGGGCATCTTAGTTTAAGATGATAAAAGTAGGTCTGGCACACTGCCTCAACTATTGGCTAGCAAATACAAACACCAAGGGCTTGCCTACTGTAAAATGGACCAGACATGAGAAGAGACTTGTGTATTAGTGTTGCTGTCACTGTAGAAGATGTTAAGGAAGAAGCATTTCAAGACTGTAAGAGCTGATTTGAGTTATTCCTAAACGCAGCAGAGTAGGAGGCTGAAAACTGGTAAGCTGAAATAAAAAAGCAGTGTGACTTCCTGCTTTGGACATGGGGACTCAATACTAAATCCTAAGAAATCCAAGACCCCCAAGAAACACCCAGACACAAGTGGGCAGAGTATTTGACCGTCATTCCAGATTTGATATGCATCAGTGATGTGACATTTGTACTCAGTTGAAATCCAGCCTTGTACAGGGAGTGGTTATGGTGGGGAGTCTGCAAGTCAAAGTCCAGATAGTGAAAACAGGCAAAGGCAGACAAATTAAAATGATTTTTTTAAAAAAATTTAAAAATATAAAGTATGTCAAATTGAGAAAGATCTAGTTGCTAGACAAATCTCAGTAGCGCACTCCCAAGCCCACTCACCAGTCATGAGTGAGCAACAACCCAGCCTCCCACAGATAAACAAAATAAGCCAAACTCACTACTGAGATCACCCAGGTGGCTACAGCTCATGCATATGCATTACGGGCACCTGGATTTAGCAATAGCAAGAGCTGCAGTATCCCTGTAAATAGTTATATCACTAAAGGCAGCTTCTCTTTGCAATGTGGTGTCCACTCATGCTAATGCTCACAGTGTTGTACATGAAGTGCCCACTTGCCCTGTTGTGGCTGCTGCCCTTTTTCGGCAGGGGTCCCTCTCCGGTTTCCCAGTAGTATCCTTTGTATAGAAGGGAAGAGCTATTAAAAAAAAAAAAAGGTTTTCCCTCATAGTTTTCCTTGTTGTAGCCAAATGCATAACCATCATACACGCACAAGCAAGTGCAAAATCAATCATCACTGTAATTGTTACTCCCATGTATGTACTGCACATGCTGTACTTGTTGGTATCTATTTTCTCACTTACTTCTTTATGTAAACAAATCTATTTCCTATAATAAAGTGACTGATATATTCTCCCGTGCATTACTGGAATACAATTTAAGTCCCACATTAAACCATATCACTATGCATTGCCTGTGTTACTGGTGTGTATAGTACATGCTGTGAAAAAATACTGGGTGAAACAACTAAATATTCACCAATAAAAGACCTCACTACAATTATATAAAGACTTTCATAGACCAAAATCCAGCCTGCATCAGCAGTACATACGTCTGAAGCAAATTTCCTCACCGACTGAGCACTTACATCTCCAGCTGACAACAGTAAGAGCCGGGTACACCCAACAGAGTATCTTCAATTTTCATTCATGTGCCCAGCTTCATTTTGAAGTTCCACATTCACAGTTAACAACTTTACATGTGTCCTAAGTAAATAAAATTACCAGAAGTACATTAATGCCTATATATATAGTCTGCGATAATGTCAGATATAAATTTCATGTGCAAATCGGGCATAGAAAGAAGATATGCACAATAACTTCACAAAAAGTATTAAACTTGCCTTGTTTCACTAGTAAAAATTTTCTATCATTTTCAACATGTGCCAGCTGTTAGGACTGCAAGTGGACTAAAATGAAGGAGTTACGTGCTTCAGAAGAGCAGTTACGCAAACACCAGCACTGCAGTCTGGCAGCCCTCTTTGCAGGAAGCAGGACTGTACCTCACCGGAGCTCCTCCAGAGAAAGTCTCCCAAAACCAAGTAAGTGGGTGGCAGAATTGCAAACTGCAATCTCTTGACATGAATGAATAATGTGACTTTACACCAGTAAAGAATATGACCTCCTCCCTATCCCACATAATTCTCTCTCCCCAGAGCTGAGCCCTGCAAGGAGACTGGAGTAACCGCAGCAGGTAATTACATGTTATTAGTGTTGCATTAGACTGAGCAGCTATTCAGTAAATTAGTATCTGATATTAACTAAACCTAATTCAGCTGATGAACATGAGACTCAGCCTCGAAGTAGCAATTAACAAATTATTCCTAAACAGGTGTCACAGACTAAGTCATGCTATCACTTTTCTATAATTCACCAGGAAAATCCTGACTTCTGCCATACAGTAAACACAATTTAAGCAGATGGTATATTCTCAAAAGGCAAGAGACCTATACTTAAATCAGTGCTGTTTGATGTGAAGGCTTATACATTGAAAGCCAGTAGAATTTGTGGCACATCTCCTTAAGATTTAGGAATGATTTACTACTATGCTGAGAAAACAAGCCCAAGATCTAAATCTTGCTGATTAAACGCCATGCACTCCTGGGGGGAAAAAAACAGAGCTCTCATTTGTCCATAGAAAATAGTCACTGACACCTATCATGCTCAGGTTTTTTTAAAAAAGTAGAATATTATCACAAAAATATTGGGATCCCTGCTAACGTAAATGGTGTTTTTAATGTCCCATAGCAGAAATGCACTAATTCCTTGCCTTTTAGTCTTGATCCTGCAAAAAAGTCAGTTCTCTGTATAGTTTCCCTGCTCTTTAGAGAGATTTATGTACATCTGATGTTGAGTCCCTTGGGTTACCGAATGCTTGAACACACGAAACAAACTGACAGATGAGAGTCTGCTTTAAACCAAACATCGCTGCAGAAAGCAAAGGCTGAATGGGTTGAAAATGTACAGAGGAGAAAAATGCCCCGAGTTCTTAACGCGAAGTCAACAGCTCCCTTAATAAGCCCCATTTGGTTGGGCTTTGTTAAGAGGGCGTTCTCACAGCATGAAACATTCCCCTCTGAAGCTGCGTGGTTCAGGTTTTGTGTGTGTGTACCCCTGGCTCACCCCGTGGGTGACCCCGTCCGTCCGTCGGTCCATCCATCCATCCATCCATCCATCCATCCATCCATCCATCCATCCACCCACCCACCCATGCGCGGGTGCGGCCGCAGCCGCTGCCCGGGCGGGCCCGCTGTGTCCCGCCCTTCCCGGCGCCAGGCGCGGGCTGGCAGCAGCCTCTGCTGGCGACCGGGCGCAGGGAGAGGGCCCGGGAATCCGGCACCGGCATCCCGGCCGACGTTCAGCGCCGAGCCGGCTCCCCCAGCCGCAGCTGAGCATCCCCGCCTCTGCCAGGGGTGCTCGCACGGCATTAAACACTGGCAAAAGCCCGCTCGTGCTTTCCTTGGAGGTGCTGCGATTTTCTTCCTTCCTACTCTTTAGAAAAGTACGCGAGAAATTCCTCCAGGTTTTCCAACTTTTTTCTATCTACTGTGAAAGGTAACCAAAAGCTGTGTTTAATGATGTGAAGAGGCACCACCGAGGTGCAGGCAGATGTGCACAGGCTGCAGTCGCTCTTCAAAAGCCCAGATAGCGCAGACCACGAACTCAGACTTCTGCTGGATAGTCTGCAACAAATTGCAGCATATACGTACTCATGGCTTGTTACACAAACCATACAACTGAGAAAAGCCCTCACAGAGGACGAGAAGATGCACTCATTGTTTGGAGGCTGAATACAGGCCAAGAGCCCCCTAGAAGTCGCCGGAAAGTAAAGCCGATCCCCAGCACCAACGTACTCATTGGCTGTCTTAATTTGCTGGTAGAAGAGTTGCTGAGTGAAGATCATTTTCCAATTGATGTGATTAGCATAAACAATTTTAGCCTTCATTACCCACTATGTTTAGTTTCTCATGAGAGTATTTTTCCAAGCCTTTGAAAATGGAGAAATTGCAAGCATCTTAGAGCAGAATCCCAGCTCAACAGCAGAAACAGCAGCAATCTGATTTAATACCATACTGATTTACTGCAAGGTCTTTCATCCAGCTGGCACAGCAGAATCACCTAACCTCAAAAATTTATTCCCAAAGAAATCGCAATCACTACACAACCAGATAAAGAGAATGTTTTAAAATTAAAAGCTTTTAATCATCTTGAAAGTAAATTTGTTCTAATGGGCAAAAAGTTAGAAGTATAAACAGTGTTGTATAGCAAATAGTGTAACAATGTTTACAGACAAAAAAAGAACATGTCTTTTGACACAAAACACCTTCACTGTCTTTCTGATTGATCTGAATTCGCATTTTGCCTTTGCTTTGAAATTAAAGCCAATGTTTTCCTGAAGTATTCTTTCATGATAAGAAAACCTACCTTATCTTATGGCAAATGAACTTTATCCTGGAGACATGGGAGGGGTTGAGAACATCATGATTGGGAAATATCACATTTCCTCACTTTCACCCTTCTCCCAATTCACCTGGTGCTGTTTCCTCCAAGATTTTTTCATCAGCCTTAAGGGACAGAATACAGAAGGCCACCAGAAGACACTGCTCAAGGAGCACAGAGATGGTCTTCTCTTGAGCATGGTCTGCCAGAAAGCAACATCCCATCTTCCAAACTGGGTCCAGCTTGTGGAGAAAGAATATTCACTCACCTACCACGACTCCTGCCACCTCTGAATACCTCCAGAAATTTGCAAACACGCCTTGTGCTCAGATAAGCTGGTGTTTTCTGTTAGGAACACTGCAGGACACCATGTTTAGACGTAATTTTGATGACCATAGAGTGGAGGAATTCCCTGATTTATGTGGAACAGATTGTCCCAGGCAGACCACCTACTAAGAAAGTTACAGGGACAAGCAAGGGATGTGCCTTCCCTCTATCCAACACGTACCAGTGGAGATAGGACAGATGCATCCTCCTAATCGGGAAACAGCTGAGTAGCAAGAGCTAACACAGCCCAAACTGTTGATGGAGAGCCTCAGGCCCCTGCAGGTCCCAGATTTCTGCTCCAGCTAATTCAAACCAAGAATGTTGTGAACCATCACTTGGAAAAGCCATACCCATGAGGACAAGCAGGCACCCAGCTAGACCAAACAGACCTCCCATTTCCAACTTTCACTTAAAGTGAAAGCAAATATTTTGTATAGAAATCCCCTTTTTTAACACATCATAGGTACACAAGGTGGAGAGCTGTGAGTTTCTCCACGGTTAACATATCTGTAGCTGTAATTTGATTTTCCTAAAGCTGACCATCACACAGGTACCTTAAAAAAAATAAAAAATGCACTTAGATTGGTCAAAATTTTCCCAACCAAGTTCTGCACAAACAAAAGCTAACCACTGAGGGAGTCAGTCTTCTCAGTCATCACACACACAAGAATTCACTGAGTCTTTTCCTTCTTTTCTTTGAACTCTAAATTTCTTTGGCCTTTACCTTCCACTGCAACTCCTTACTCTCTCTGTATTTACAGCTTCATAGTTTTTTTACAGTTAATAAGAGGTTTGGTAGTTCAGCAGAGAGACTGCCCAGCCATCAAATTCTGGGGCTGTAGCAAAGCTGGGTGCCACCTACCACTTGGTTCAGGGAACTGACCAGCAGGAGTTTGATTTTAAGTGATAGTTTACCCATCATGCAGAGGCTTTTTTCTTGTCTGAAGCAAACTGTAAAATCCATGCAAATCCCCCTTACAGCATTAGTGCAACAAAAACGGGACATAGAGAGTTCCTAACATTGATAATAATTGAAAATCTTGAGTAAAAGGAAGCATGGAAGCAAATGAAAACAAACAGAAAGCCTTTTTTCACTCTTTTTCCTGCCTCTCTCTGCTTTTTTTTTTTTTTTTAATTGGGCCATTGTACATGGAATTCCCCCTTCAGTCAATGCAAGGTTTTCCACTGATGAGCAGTAGGGTTTTTGTGGCTGGTCTGGGGGAGAAATAAAATAAACAAAGAAGGACATATACAAGCTTTTCAGACAGAATATAAGTCAGATGTTATTCATCAACTGCGAGTTACCATATCTTAGCAAAAATAGAGCAGTAATTACTTTCTGTTCTGACAGCACCTTACTTTGGTGGCTGGAACTTAAAATGCACAAAGTACTAAATTTGTGTTGAGACTTAATTTACTGTAAAAGGCCAACAGTTTCTAGCACAGAAAGGTTCCACCTGTGGAGGATGACTTCATGGTTTTTTTCAGAGCCTCCACAAAACCCGAAGGCCTTGAGAAAGAAGCAGATTTCACCCACTATTGGCTAGTCCTACCCTGGTTCTACACTAGCTCCTGCCTCCAACATCCCCACTAGAGGCTCTTTACATTTCTCCCTCCAAAAACAGACCAGAGAATTGTCTGCAAGCTCTTCCACCTCTCTGTTAGTAAGGCTCTGGATATACTTTCTTGCTCTGCTGTGTTGATGCCTCCAGTTTCCTTACAGCCCCTTGGTCTCATTCTCTCAGGTTCAGTCTCAAAGTAACATTCTGCAAACGCTTGCTCATCTCTGCAAGGACAGAGCCCTTAACAGTAACCACAGGATACAGCTTCTGGTTGTAATGCTTGATTGCAAGGCCAATTCGCTTGGTTAATTACTAAATCTCCAGCTACAGAGTTTGAACCAAAGGGGGAGACGCAATTAAAAAAGTAAAACTAAAATCACACACATATAAACACAGGAGTACCTCTCCGCATGCTTAAAAATAAAGAGTGGGCTTGGCATAAAGGAAAATGCCAAGCACTCTTACAGGTAAATTCTTAGTGAATGAATTTTTGGGAGGTTGCAGACAGAGAAAACAAGCAGAACATCAGGAACCACCACACTTCAAGGAAACCTCTTTTTCATCTTGTAGAAAGTTGTTTTGCCTTGGCAGTTTAAATTTTAATCTCTACATGATCACACTGAAAAAAAAGTTTACTTTTCTTCATTATTCACTTTCTTATTTGAAGCAGAAGAAGTAATACACATTTCACATTTATACCCTGCTCCTCCTATTTACTTTTAATATTCTCAGACAGTTATACCTAATTTTTGCAAAGAGCTCAGGCCCAGCTGCCCAAGCCATACATACACAGTAGTCATGTAGCAATGAGCGCTCCCATTAGGTAAATCAAATTTAAATTCTACTCCAAGACAGAGCATTTCAGTCGCTGTCTGCATGTGCTTAATTGGTAGACTATGGACAGAAAGTGAAAGCCATGTTAGCAACAAGTTAGTCTGGGTTTTAGTGTTTGGGGATGAGAGGAAAAATCCTTATGATTTATTGTTAAACCTCACAGGGCATTTTTCCCTGTATTACACCTATTTGCATATGAAAGGTATACCAGCAGTTTTTGTAGAATTTATGTGTACAGAAACCATGAAAAAACAAGTTGTGATTAGCAACTGATAGAACCAGGCTAAAAACATCATCATCCTTCATTGACAAAACCCCAGACTGAGATATTTCAAAACTCCCTGGGAAGATTTTTCATTCATTTTTAGAGGATGCATGCAGATAAACTGACTAGGCATTAATTTTAAATTGTATTTTCAATACCTCTGGGAACTGTCTAAAGTCTCCTGAACAATTTGTCACCTTTTTAATTAATCTGGAAGAAAATACGTTTTGTCTAATTTCTAGGATTTTGTATTGTCAGCCAAAATGATCTTGTAGTTACTTTTTTGGCAAAATGAGATTTTGCAATCTGTGTTTTTCAAAGCAGAAAGATTTTTGCATCTTAATTTGGGCAAAGAAACAGACACCACCAACTCACCAACTTTCATTTAGAAGATCCTGAACTCTGACAAGAGGGGTAACCAAATTATCAATTCAACTCTTGCAGCAGCAAACGTCATTAGCATTGGCCTTGAAGTTCAATTATATGGATCATACAAAAACTAGCAGGCTGAAATCCTGTTACCCTTAGAGCTGACAGCTAAAATCTCACCGATTCCAGTGGGTGCATCAGTGTGCTACAACCTTGACAAAGAAATCACCTGGAGCTTTGTAATGCACAAAGTAGCCACTTTCCCAAGGACATTCCTTACCTGCATATGATCGCATCCAGTCATGAATGTAATTTTCTTCGTGCTGTAGAGGAGGTGCCTGAACTGATTTGCAGTGTTGCTTAGAAGAGATGGACAAGCCACCAAGAGACTCTACAGCAGTCTTCTAATAATGCCTGCCTTTTACAGAGACTGACCTCTTTTCACCTTGCTAAAAGCAGTAAGTAGTAAGTAATAGATCTTGTCAAAGGTTACTCTGTAGAATAACCTCTGGAGATATTAGATAGAGGTGTCCAGAGAAATACCACAAAGGTGCTGACAAGGAAACCAAGGGGATTATGATTAGGAAGTGTGAATAAGCTAAGGTTTCAAACATGCTCAGATTTTGGTTAAAAATGCTGAAGTACAGGAAGGAAATGTTCTACATACCATCAAACCACCAAAACACACACTTGAAAAGACAAGTTAAAGAGCCATCACATGGAGATTAAATACTACACATGGTCTAAGAAAAGCAATTCCACACAACTAGAATAAGCCAGAATTTCTTCCTCATCAAATCCTAGTATGTCTCCTGATAAAAAATGAAAAACTAATCTGCTCAAAGATAAAAAAAAAAAAAAAAAAGCACCATACCTAGGAAACATTAATTGTTCCTTCAGCTCCCTTTTAATCCATCCTTGAATATTTAAATTAATCAGAACTTCCACCAGATAATTCCCAGTAAGAGAAATCCATTTAAGTCATCTACATTTCCCATAAAGAAGAGATATATTTTAAATACCCTAAAAACCTAAGCCAGTAGCATAACTAAAAAAGACTCTTTCTCCATATACTCCAATTTCTGAATTTTAAAAATTACACAATGATTTAATTCAAAAAAAGTTCAAGATATTTCTGACTGTATTCTTAGCAGAGGACAGCCTCTCCTAAATTTACTCTCAGCAAAGGTGTTGCACAAAGACTTGGTTTCTTTCAGCCCATCTTTTTCTGATCCCATCAGTCTGGTGCATTGATTTTGCAACACACTCCAGGGAAGGCAATCATCTTCCCTGTTCCAGTCAAATCAGACCAGACCAAGTCTTAGGAAATATTTGGGAGATGTGGCCAACAAAAGGCCTCTACCCAGCTATTTGAAGTTTTCAAACAGCACAGCTTTCCAGGAGCTTGTCCCTGTCTTACACGCACAGAACTATATTGTTCAGACAAGGAAGATAAAGAGACCCCAGCCTCCCAAGCCAAGAGCAGACAAATGAAGGCAGATAAACATAAAAGTGTTTGCATCAAGCTGAAAGACTTTATTTATCACAAAAAAAAAAAAAAAATCCTCTGAAAGATGTAGTGCCTTATGTCTTCCCTTAATACAAATAAATTTTCAAAGAAGATGTACCTCATTTTGAAAAAATGTTGAAATAGAGTATTTTGACTTGTTCACATAATTTTCTCCCCTTTTATTTTGGCTGAAGCTACTCAGAAAATTTGATCTTTAACTGTGAATACCTTCAGGCCTCTATTCTTTTCAGTAAAGTTCTTTGTGTGCAAGTCTTTGGTGAGTATTTTTTTCCCTCAAAAAATGTCACTAGCCTGGCTGCAAAGGCCAGATGTACTCCCCTCCAAAGAGGCTGCTCAGAGGGCACCAACTTTAACCCCTGGCAACTGCTACTTGATTTAACTCAGGATTGGATTGGGTGCAGAAAAAACCCCTGTGGCCCAACTGTCTTCTCTGCACAACAGCAAGGAAATCCCCTCTGTGCTAAATATGGGGCTTAGCAAGAGACGAGAGGCTGTGTCAGGACCTTGCCACTTCTCCAACCACCTCACATGCACCATACTTGTGAGCACAGACAGAATTGGTCATTAAATGGAGAAATAGCTGGCATTTTAATGTGGGCTCCAAAAGGGTGATGCTGTTTTAGCATATATTTTGAAGATAGTTATTAGGAAAGCACTAGGTATGTGAGGAAAGTGATATCCACAGAATTATAAAAGGCTGAAAAGGGTACTCCTGTTTGGATTTTTATTTAATTCTTTTGCAACCAACCTCTATCAAAAATGTTACTTCCATGGCATGGACCACTTATTTTTACCTATTTCTTGCCTAACAATAAGCTACACAGTTTACTGCTGTGTATCATTTACTGTGTACACAAGAGTCTGTCCATACAAACCAGCTGCCAAACTGCAGACTTGTTTTTAATCTTAAAATTCTGTGATGTCAGGTTACAAAAAAAAAAAAAGATACTTTACAAAATCCCTTCTCTATGCAATACCTGCCCATTCCAGGTGCTACTGAGCACATACCACTCTATAAATGTAGACATAGGCATTCCCCTGTCCAGTATTTTCTAAGCAGTGTAGCCACATGAGAAATTTGTTTGAAATCTTGCTTGTGCTTTATGAAAGCCCCGAACTCTGGTGGCTGCAATATTATTGGTTGGGAGAGGCTTAAGGTAGATTCCACTGCCACAGTCACACGGCCACATGGCTCAGCAGCACTCCCAATGCCACATTTTTCCCTGTTCAAGGAAGGCTGTTTCCTTTAAAGAGGAGTTACAATGAGGATCTCTGCATATTCAGTATGCCAAACTGACGCCTCGCTTCATTTAGGCATTCTCAGTACATTTAAGCTATCTGACATTAACACAGCAAATTCAAATTTTAAAAGAAAATCAAATCTATTTTCATGACTAGCTTGATAAAACAGTCATCATCATGCCTCTTATTGTCCTCATCATAAATTAATTTGGATTTAATTACAATGCTGAAAGTATTTCTTCTAAGCTCCTTCTGCGCCTAAAAGCTTTCAGCCTGCTGAAAAACTTTTGGCTGACAGTGCACTGACTCAAAACTCTGAAATGAAAACTGGAAGACTGACAGCCTAGAAATAGGCTGTCTCAATATTTTGGAATAGCAACTTTTTGGCAAGGAAATTCAAATAGAACCAGACAGCACGAGAGAGAAAATACAACATGTAGCATCCTGACTGCTACAGAGGGAGCAAAGTTTTTCAGTGTTTCCTCGTGTATCCTGTAAGCTCCACTCAATTTAGGTAATCCAGTAAGAGGTTCAAGTGTAAGGCCACCACATAGCAGTAAAACAAACTATCTGGAACTCCTAAATTTTAGGGTATTATTAAGTTGGTTGACTCATCTGGGATCCATTGACTTTAACTGTTTCTGTTAAAAACAGACCACTATAATTTTTGTTGAGGAACAAAGAAAAAATGATGGGGGGCATGCATGTAGCCGATAGCTTATTTTTCACAGTACCTATTGACTACACATAGCTGCATTCATTAGTCCCAAAGCTTTTAAACTTAACACTAGGGAATACAAAATCATTCTTGATAACATTAAAGGTCACTTTCAAAAGAATAAAATTCCCTATTTTGTGTAATGTAACGGAGGCCAGAAATGTTTTTCTCTAAAGCAGGATTTTTGTACCATTAAAGTATATGCAGAACTCTTCATGCTGAAGGACTCCTTGAAGGCTACAGAATTAGAGCACATACTTCTTTAGCTCTCTATTGAGGAGCTGCAGAATATCTTGATCTTTAACAAAGAGAGCTTTACTCCCAAGAACTTGTTAACAGTTTGAATTAATGAAGAACTATGTTTCATCTCAGCAGTTTTACTAAACTTTGGAGGAAAGGGGCCCAATGCCACTAGTCCCCTGAGTGCCCTCAGCAACCATTGACCTCCATGGGAATTGAGATTGGTCCCACTTTTGATTGACACAGCACCTTGCAGAATTAGATCCAATCCCCTTCCCTTCCTCCTAAGAATCTATTTTTTCCCATTAGCCATCTGATTTTTATTTTGCTTTGACCAGAGATGAAATGAATGTAGATGTTTTGGTGCTGACAACCTCCCTGTCAAATTATATGGTGACTTCTCATGCTAAAACTTGTTTGTTTTCACACCATCATCACTGATGATCTCAGCACAACAGCACTGCGAGAATAATGGTTTAGTCAAACGCAAAGCCAGCAGAAGGAACATAAAACAATGTGTGCTTATATAGGGCCTACATAAATAGTGCTTTTTAAAAATGTTTGGCAATGAAATAATAGTTGTGGGTTTGTTTAATTTTTTATTTTTTTTTAATAAATTAACCTCTGGATTGTTAAGGATCCAGAGACTTTGCACACCATAGTGGTTATAGGGCCTAAAAATATTTGTTATAGCCTCTCACAAAAGAATATACACAGAAGTTGCCTTTTGTGTACCATTAATAATCAACCATGGGCCATAACCCTCACTCCACACAGCTTCAGAGGATTCAATCAATTTATGCCAATTTCAAAAGAAACAGAGGTGACCTCCACATATGCTGGGCCAAATGAAGAAAACTGGGGAAAAAATAAGTGTATGTGATTAGGGCTGGGCAAACTGTGGGTTGTACACTGGGCACTGTCTACTTATCATTTTTTACAATCTTTTTCTTTACTCAAAATTCCCTGTTTATTGCTGTTTAAAAAACAAAATCAGAGCAGCTCAGGCAGTGATGATATCTTTCCCCCATTTCTCAAAGACTTTGTTCCCACCCTCAGGCTAGCTTGAGTGCTATGCAAGATGCCCGAGACAAATACTCCAATTTATTAAAACTGCCGAGCTGCACTCACTTCTTTCACCCTCCATCGCCTTTTTTCTTTTTCAAATACTGGAAGAATACCCAAAACCTCCACGTATAAAATGTAACTGAAGTCTAAGGTGTTACTTCCAATTCGCAGCGGCATCGTTAAGAGTGAAAATGCATGTCATATTTAGGAGCAGAATTATATCCTGCCATGTTTAACTGGAAACCTTGGTGGGGCTTTTCATCTATGTTGTGCAAGCCTGAGGCCAGAGTGGTGACTGTCACAGCCAAAGAGACACAGACAGATAGATGATGGAGAGTGCAGACTGCGCACCCACACATAAAGCGCGTGAGAGGAAGGAGAGTGCACGGAAGGAATATTAATTGAGCAGAAAATAAGTATTCTCAATATCCCCCTGCCCCCTTAAAAAGTAGCCGCAAGATGAGGAGAGCTGCAAACATGTTCATCTTGGGGAAACAGCCGTCCTTAACGTGACATGTAAGGCTATTACTTTAATAATGGGATTTGCACAGCGCACAACTGATAGGCTATGTTCAGAATAGACCCCGCGAATCTAATTTTCTTCTCAATGAGTATTATTGCAGTTGGTAACTCCACAGATTTCAATAGAGTTGCTCCAGATTTGTATCAGGGTGAGTGGAGAATTAGGCTCTACTATGATATTTTTTAAATTCACAGGAATGTAATTCTACTTATCCAGTCATAAAACCCGTGACTCTTTTGATCCTTTCTACTTTCATAGCAAATTATTTACAGAAGCTTGTCTTTTAAATATTCTCATCAAAATAATTAAATTACTGCTTTCTCTCACTTTTTGTGATAAACCATCAATTACTCAAATTTAACCTGTTTACATGCCTGAGTCCACATACTGCTTTACTAGTGCTGAAGAATGAAAGGGCAGTACAGGAATTGTAGAAACTGGTTTAAGTTTTACATCACTTATTTTGTTCTCCCACTGCCTTTTTAAAATACTTTTCCATCACACATCCAGTAAAAGAAATTTACACTTGCCTTATTTGATAAGATATAAAACAACTTTTACGAGCTACGCTGATATACTTAAGCATATGGAAGTAAGAAAAGAAGGGAAATCCCTCATTTTGTGCACTCTAGAAAATTATGGAAGTCTCTACATATGTTGATCCTGATCTCTTCAACCTCTAAGAAAAATATGCAAATGCCTTTCCCCCACACCCAAATCATCCCCAGCAAAAGGGGGGGGGGGGGGGGGGGGGGGGGTGGTGTGTGTTAAATCACAACAAATGAAGTTGATGTCATGATTGAAATGATCACAAACCCTTAACCAAAATTTCTTCTTCCTAAAGCATTCATTCAGTAATGAAGTTAAACAATAGGTAGGAAAAGATAGTCCTGAACAAAGAAATCGATGACCTGTTTCGACTCCATTGCTCCAGTTTTAGTTTTTTCAGGTTGTATTTTACAACCATCCCCAGAAAAGAAGTTTTCTATAAGTAAGATACAGGCAAGCCCAAATTTCTGATACAGACAGTGTCATTTCTGGACAAGCACAGTTCCAGGCTCTTTGCCATCACACACTCAGGTCACCTTTGGAGTTCCTGCCGGGCAACTAAAAAAAAAAATAGCCATAAAAATCGTTCACTGACTTGACCAGAACCAAAAGCAGATGAAACCAAAGCAATTGCCTAAAGTTAATTCAGAGTAGTACCTGTGGAGGTATGATTTACTATTACAGAGTCATGGAACCATTTAAGTTAGAAAAGTCACTTAAGATCATCAAGCTGAGCCATTAACTCAACACTGCCAAATCTGCTACAAAACCCATGTCCCCAGCTGCCACAACTACACATCTTGTAATTACCTCCAGGGATGGTGACTCAACCATTTCCCTGGGCAGCCTATTCCAATGTTTGACAACCCTTTCAGTGAAGAAATTTTTCCTAATATGCAAGCTAAACCTCTTGTGGTGCAACTTGAGGCCATTCATAATTTAAAGCTCTGCACCTAGTACCAGAGTATTGTTGTAGAATAAAAGTTTTTTGAAAAGTTAAGTGAGAAGTATATTTCAACTGGGAATGATTGCAAATTAGTTCAGCTACAACTGGATTACTGGCAGCTGATTTGCAGCATTAGTGCATGACCAAGTGATCTACTAATATCATCATCCATATCTTGGAACCTTTACTTAGGCAGAATATTATTCTACAGGTAGTATTTTCAGCACTCTGGAACTTAAAGATTTAAAGGACAGAAAAGGAAAAAATGAGAGAGGGAGTACAATACAGTAATATATCAATTTATTGCTTAATATTATCGCTGCTCCATACAAGGCATCCCAAATCCAATTTCAGATTCTGTTTATTGTGCTACAGAGCCCCCTGTGTTAAGCATATTAACTAGCATTCCTTACATTAAACCAGCAGGGAAGAAAAAAAAGAAAAAAAAAAAAAAATCAGATGTTAGATCTAGGAGCCACTGGTCAAGGTTCATTTCCCAGAAAAGACAAATTTGTTTCTGGGTACTTGCAAAAAGCTCAGAAAAAGGTGGCAATGAACAGTGCTGCCTTACATGCAGTGAGGGAGTAACTAAAGGCACAAGCCCACAAAGCTTGGAAAAGGAAAAAAGGCAGCTTCCTCTAAATGAGAAAAAAATCAACCAAATCAATTACACATCTCGGTATTAACTTTAGGCAGTGTATTTAAGGATGACTAGTGTGCACCCAATACACCCCTGGACAGAAAACCTTAAAATACACAAACATACTGAGATTGGGACCAGACATTTCAACTGCATTGAAATGTTCACTGACTGGTGGCACCCAAAGACAAGGCCTTTAGGAAGGAAAGAAGTTGAGATGAGAGAAAAGTAAGCTACTTGAGAAAACACTGCAAAGCTTTAAAAGGCAGTAGAAATCATTTGTAGAGTTTATGTGGGGTAGGAAGCTACAGGTGAGATCAAACCATGCCGAATTCCTGAGCTATCAGAGGTCTCAGTACCATAGTAAGAGCAATGAAAACATTCAGAGCTAAAAAAAAAAAAAAAAAGCAGAATAATCAGCTGGCAAAGGTAAGAGAGGATTTGTAGTATTTTTTCCCTATTAAATTCAAATCTCATTCCTTCTGGCTTCTTCTAAAGATGTTGCAATTTTTATCACTCACGAAGTGGAGCCTTCTGGCCAAGCGGGGCTGCAGCCCCCACCTTAAAATCACCTTACGTGGCAGGGCAGCACAACGGTGACATGAGCTGTCTCAAAGGAAGAGATTATTAAAACCACACACCTACACAAACACTGCTGGTGACAGTGTTTCAAGGCATTTATTCTGGAGTAGTGTGTGGGACTGACTTCTTGAACAAATTCTCAAAAAAGTTTAAGACGGAAACAAGAACCAAAAGCAAAACATCTTTTAAGCTAAGGAAATTGTTGTAAGCTTTCAATGTTTTACTTCGAAAATCCTACAGCCTTCAGCAAAATCCTTGGAAAATCTCTTTGTGTTTATGAAATAGCATTTGATATCACTACCTAAAAACTATAAACCAGTGCAAGCGACCCCTTCCTAACTCTCTAAGGGCAAATAACACCTGCATTTCCCATGCAACAGCTAGTAAAGAAATGCTGACTCTCGGTAATTTTAATTATAGATTAAAATAACACCTCAGTGAAAAATAGTAGATTAAGTATTATTTTAGAGTTTCAGGGTTGCCCCATCAACGTGAGCCATAATAGGAGCAAAACAATCAGTGCACAAACGAACACAAGAGCTCCACGGATTTAAAAAGGCACAAAAGCTTATCTGCTTGAACAAGTTCTTTCATCACATATCCAAAACAATTATTTTAAGTATGTAATGTTATGCTTGTTATGTACACCTGAGACTATTTAAATAATTTATTTGATTGTATGTGTAACCAAAACAAAAAAGTATTTCCATAACACGATTGTGTTTTTACATGTCAAGTCTACAGAAGCTAAATTCTGTACTTACTGAAATAACACAGCTAAAGTTAAAATACAACATGATAACATATTGTCTGAGATCACTGTTTTGTCTGTGTCAAAGAATACTACACCTTCAGAATTGCAAATTAGCATAGTAATATGATGTTTGGTAAGAGGAAAAAATACGTTTTCATAGTTCTTTTTTCAAACTGTTGCTTTAAATTTGTGATCAACTTTGATCATTTCTCGAGGCAGAGAAATGCAAAAGCCCTAGAAGTTCTTTTTAAGGCTAGAGCCCTGAAAGCTCTGGAGCATTATAATTTGCTGAGATAATTTACCAAGGAATAAGGGGGTAGGGATGGAAGGGGGGTGAAACAGGTTGGATAGCTTGCATCATGGAGAGAGGGCAAATCAACAAAAATTGTTTTGAGATGTTTCAGAGTGACCCACCAAGCTCTCTGATCAGCCCTGAAGTTAGTACTTGCAACTGACAGAATCGCAAAGCATTTTAATAATTTCTAATAGGACTCCTATGTCTGTGTATCAATGAGAGTTTACATATGAAAGAGTAAGCCAAAAAGGCTGGCTTAGTTATATATGTCTGCCTACTAATTTGATTAACATGAGATAACTAAAATGGAATCAAAGCAAAAGAATCATCTAGACCTGTGAAATAGAACTGAAAGTCTTGCTGCTTTATACATCTGCTTTTCCAGCAACTGCATCTACTGAGTAGAGTATTCCTGTAATGAGTTACAAGAAAAATCAGTGTTCACAGGCCTTAAGAAAAAAAAAAAAAAAGGCAATTTGTTCCAATAATAAATCACACGGTCCTTAATAGCAATTTTTGAAGTAGAAACAGTTTTTCTCTTCTTTTATTGCAAAATCTTGTCCCAAAATAGTTTTTTCATGATAAAGATTTTATAAGGAGGGCAGTCACTGGAACTAAAATTAAGCTTGAAAGACATCTAATAATGCAAAAACATAGGTATAAACCCTCAAATTCACAGGTTTATAAGAAATCCAGAAAGTTAACTAGTGGCAGAAATTAGAGACACAGGATGACAAAGATTAGAGAAAAAGTCCTTGACTAAAGAAATTGTTTTAAAAGCAACAGCAACCATGCAAGAATTCTTCTAATAGTTAAGATCCTCATACCCTGATGAGGGGCACAGAGACAGGTTTTTAGAGGGGGCCACAAGGAGACAAGTTAATAACCCAGTTTCAAATCATCCTGCAAGACTTACTGAACTCAGAAAGATTCTGCCCACACAGAGTTGAAAGGTTTAGTATGTAAAAGCTGCCTTCTGACGGCACTGGGAGATTACCTCTCTCTTAACAACTCCACTGTGAACTCTAGCTCTCACAGCAACAATCTCTTACAGAAGATTCCTCAGCAGTGAACAGGATAAATGTGATTGCAGCACATTTTAGGTTCTCAGTGTGAGGAAGTGAATATCAAATTTAAAAAGCACCTATTACTCTTTATCTGTGTAAGTCATTCTGCTAAGTGGTGATATAAATAAAATTACATGCACAATCTCGCTTCTATCTTTTCTTTAAATGTATATACATGGTGTCTTTCCCCTTACATTCCCTGGGTTAAATTAGCAGAAGTGGAGTGTGATAAATTGAAGCCGAACTATAAATGGGTGTTTTGGAAGGGGGAAAAGGTTTCCGCTTGTTCTGAATGTGTAAACTTTTTAAAATATTGCAATTTTAAATCCTGGAAAAGTGCCATCCAATATTCAAGACTGGCAGACAGCACTTATTGCCTTTTTTATACGCTATTACAAAACTTTTTGATTTTAAGCATTAGCCCAACTATTCCTAAGAGTCTCCAATGAAAGATGTAACAATAGGAGACTAAAGCCCTTTCTTTTTCATGCCATAAATTCATTATTTCTATTTCCTGTTTCACTCAAGTGTTTCTTTTTAAGTTTTGAAACTTTGATGATCCCCACAGCTGAAACCAAACATAAATCCCATGCAAGCTAATGGGACAAAGAAAACCCCCAAGTCTATCAACAGCTACCAACAGCAGCAGATACCAGTTCTTCCCAAGCCACGTATAATTAAGAGTAATGAAAAAATCCCTGGTTAGTTATCATAAAAACAGGCTCCTTACCATAATCTGTAAAGCACAGTCAGTTGTTTTGTTCACCACACCAACTGTTCCTTCTTTTTAGTGACTTATTAAAAAAAAAAAAAAAAAAAAAAAAAAAAAACAACAACAACAACAACACTCACTTTGCCAGTGATAGCTGGGGGAACTACTCCCAAGAGCTTTCAGGCTTCATTAATTAGGGCCATCAGAACTGTACTTCATTTAAGCAGTACAAAACAGTGCAATCAAGAGTTATGTCCCGGGCTGTAGCTATTTGCCCCTCTCTCATTCTCTTCTTCTTTCTCTCACCATCTCTTTCAGTAAATGAGACTAATTTTTCCAGCAGCCTTTAACTCCCTAGATTAACTGAAGTGGAAAATGTGACTACAAACTCATAGCACTGTCTAGCCTCCAACCCAGCACAGAATCAACTTTGTTGTAAGTGTTGAAGGACACCTAGCAAGCTGCTACTTGCTAAGTTCGTAACCCAGGAGCGTATATTCGCACACAACAGGACTGCGCCATCTAGTTAGCTGCCCGCAGCAGGCTTTGGGAGCAGATGCCTCGGGATGCAGGGCTTTAGCCCTTGGGAATGTTCAGTTTCTTACAGATTCAATTGTGGTGTGCGTTTTGTTGTTTTGGGGTTTTTTTAATAAAATATCACTACTGAGATAATCCACATCTAGGGGATATGGGAAAATTTAGGCTATAATAGCGCAGCAAACTTCTACATCTATCTTTGATTTACAAGATAAAAGCAACTTTTAAATTAAAGAGCCTTTCTGCTAATAGAGCTTATTATGCCAGAGACAGGAATGATTTTCCTAGAAAGTTGTCCCTGTGTTCACGCCTATTATCTTTGCCTTCCCCCTTCCACTAATGAGCATTTATCTAAAGAGCCTGTTAATCCTCTGATGTGTGCTTCTGGTCAGAGGTAACAGTTTGAATAAAACCACTAATCACTTATCACTAATCACTGATCATTAATCACACTTTTCCCTAGTGCTTTGCGACCTGTACAGCTCCCTTTAGGATTAAGGAGTCACCAATAAGGAGTTTAGCCATTTTTTATTAAGAATTTCCAGTTTTGGATACCGACAAGCTCATTCGCCACATGAAAGTTACAAAACACTGTGCGGGGACTTTCACCACTGTACACTTTTATACTGAAAATAAAAATAAACTGTTACCCCTATGGAAGCATACCTCCTTCAGCAAAATTCCCACAAATTACCCTACATTTTTGCATTTGGCTCTCACTTTCCACCTCTCACTTTTCTTTCAGTCCGGTTTCTGGATTATGCCTGCATATATCTGACAAGAAAGTTTTCCTACACCACTGTTCCTTGACGCACTGCTGCTTGTCCAAATGGCCAGACAAGGAAAGTCTGGTGCACACCAGCGGGCGAGTCTTTCTCTAAAAACTGCAGTCTCAAAAAAAGCCCAAGTAAGATGCTTCACAGTAATTATTATTCTTCTGTTCAAGCTTCAGTTTCATCTAGATAAGCACCGTTTCTTATTGATAATATATGGAAATCTTCTAATCTTGCTGCTTAAGTCACTTTTCATCGGTCTGGATATTTAAAAAAGAAAAATAAAGAAAAACCAAACAACATATGGACATTTCATTTTCCTTTATTCCTACTCCCAACTCTGAAACTACCTCTCTCTTTCCAATTATAAAGCTTATATTGAGCCCTGGAGATGAAGGATCACTCACCATGCTCGGACATAAATAAGAGAGGAGGCAGAGTTTAGCAAGTATTCCCCTTACACTCCTGCAGCGCTTATCGTCCTGAAAACTTCGCTGGGGAGAGAGAGACCCCTGTAAGAGAGGACAGTAGCGGGGGGACGCGGAGCTGGGGAGGGGAGCGATGAGCGGAGCAGAGGGGCTGTAAAGGGAGAGAAGGGCTGCAGAGAGGGGACCTTGTCAACACTCGCCCCCGCCCCGCACCCGAGGGCATCAGAAGAGGAGCATCAGCCCCGCACCGGCCCGCAGCATGACGTAAGGGCCGGCAGCAGCCCGGCACCCGGGGTGTCTCACGGGGAAGGCGGCCGCGCACCGCTCCGCGGCCGCCGCCGGCAGCTCCCGGCTCGCTGGGAACCACGGCCGCCGCCGCGAAACTTATCCAGAAGTTTTGGGGACGGAGGGGAGAGAGGATGGCGGGGCAGCGCGCCGCCGAGCTGTCACCGCCGGGTGCCTCCGGGACACGCGGGGGCTGCAGCCGTGCAGCCCGCCGTGGGCGCGGGGACCCCGCGGTGCCTCCGCCGGGAGCTGCCCACCCTCCCGCTCCGCTCGGGGCAGCACCAGCGGGGATGCTGCTTGCGCTCCGCGGCGGCCGCCCCATCTCATCTCATCCCATCCCGTCCCGGGAAGCAGCGCACGGACTTCCCAAACTCCCTGAAGTGCGGACGGGGAGCACGGCTTCCCCGCGTCTCGACGACCGTGCGCTCCCGCCCCCCGCCTCTCCTCCCTGCCCGACGCTCCGCGGGACGCGGGGTCGCTCACGCCCCCTCGCCCCGAGCACGGCGGGGACGCGGGAGCGGCGGGACCCCGCGCCCGGCAGCGGCGCGACGGAGACCGGCGCCGCCGCCTCCGGAGCAGATGCGGTGGCGGAGGGAAGAGCCCCTGCAGCCGCAGGCTGCCCCTTCCCCAGGCGCGCACCCGGCGGTGCTGCGCTCGGCTCGGAGCGGGGCGCGCTGCGGGGAGCGCCGCGCCGCGCCGGGCGCCTTCCCGGGGCAGCCCCGTATTTTTAGGAACTTACCGCCCGGCGCGGCGGGGACGGGACCGGCAGCGCGGCCGGAGGAACCACGTTGGACTGAGGGACGGTTACAATACGTTCTATTTAGAGAAGCATTACATCACCCTCCGTGACGTCACGTGGGATTCCTGAACTTCTAAATCATTGCGGTCCGTGTCGGGCGGGGGGGGGGCCGGAGCGCGGGGCGGGGGCGCGGCCTCGGGCGGTCCCACCCCCGCGGGGTGCGGGGCGGAGCGGGGGTGAGTCAGCCTGGAAGCGGCGTCCCGCCCCCCGCGCCGCCGCTGCCGCGGGCTCCGACACCCGTGCCCGGGCGGGAAGGGGCGCAGCCGGGCCGGGCGGGGGGGTGCCGGGGGAAACCGGTCGCCAGCCCGTGCCGAGCTCCGGCAGGCGCGGAGCCTTTGCTGAGCGACAGCGGCGGCTCCGCGCTCAGCTGGGACGCGGGTCCTGCAGCCCCGAACTCTTTCGGCTTATTTTTGTTTGCTTGAGTTTCTTTATCTAGGAAACGTCTAAGAAGTAACGCGCTGCCCGGGAAGGGGGGGAAAGCTCCGTTCCCGGCTGCAGCCCTGCGAGGGTGCGCCGCTGTCAACCTGCCCCGATGTGCCCGGTGTCCGCCTGGCAGCGTTTGATGCCGCGGCGAAACCCCAGCGGGGCTGAAGCAGCGTGGTCACAAAGAGTCTTAACTGATACAATCACAGCTTTTCGAACATTTAAACATTCTGCATCTAGTTGGCAGCGTCTCTGTGTCGTCGTCCGGGACCATTGCCGGTGACAAAGTTTGTGTTCCACCCTGTAACTACTTCAGTGCCTCTTTTTCTGGTTCTTTTTTTTTTTTACTCTCAGCTTAGTGCTCCTAAGCAATGCCTCTAGCACCTGGGTCTGGAGGTTCCTTTGGCACCTTACTCCACACTGCAGTTATCCAGGAGGAATTCGTATCAAAGATACACATGATTGAACTGGATTTAGCAGCTGATTCATGCCAGGAGGTATGACTTAATTCTGATGCAGTGTTTTAGCACCTAAGCCCAGAATGTCTCATGAGGAAAGCTGAGAGTTTTGAGGGTCTCAGAATCTGCAATGGCTTACTCCGTTTGGTTTTTTTCTCTGATATTCCATTAAGAGAGGAGAGAGTAATATAAGAAGTACTGCCAAAACTGGGAACCACTTTACAAATGGCAATAATACAGCACTTTACTCCTAATAATACCATTCTTTCGCAGGTTTATATTAGGCTGTCTAATTATCATCTTCAGCTTTTAACAATTCACTGGCACTTTATACAGGATTTAAGCAGATAGAAGCAGATCCTATCAGTGACTGATGATAGGTTTTGAACTCATTTAACTCCTTAGGATAAAGCTCAATGATGCTGTCACTGTAAGCCTTCGTTTTGTCAGGTATTATCTTTGGAAATTGCATATTGAGTGCAAAGTGCCCTACCTCTAAATGTCCTGAAATTATAAACTACACAGATGACTAAATTAATAATTGCAGTTATTTCTGTCCCACGGGAAGGGTTTAGCATACACAAACACAGCGGTTTTTAAAGCCATGACAAAAAGATTTTAGTGCAGGAAACAGCTCTGCGTCTCTCACTGAGATTTCATCGTACACTTAATGTACTCACACTTCTCACAGACATGCAGCTGGCACTGTGGCTGATCGATTGGTTTTCCTGGGATTGCAGTGAGGTTTTTCTCCAGTTTTCTCAATGAGACCAAACTGCAAACGGCAAAGGAGAATTCAGGTGCCAGTCAAGGACAACAGGGCCCAAATCCACTGGCTACCTCTGTAGAAAGACTCAGTTAAGGCAAAAAAAGATCCTAAAGCAAGATGAGGAGAACACTTTATTCGGGTCAATAGCTTTACCTGCCACATAGATATTTGACACATCTCTACCACTTAAAGAGACAGACAGCTTGTGGCAGCAGTTTGTGTGTGTCTGCCCCATAGAGAGTCATGACATATGCTTTGACATGTGGTTACCTTGGTTTTCGCTGACAGCAGAGCAGAGAGGTTTGGGGTTCCTGATATGAGTCTCAGGGCCCGAGGAAAGACTCCTGAAATGAGCTGTACTCCTGGGGGGGGGGTAAAATGAGTGCAAAATAATGTCAACGGTTCCTCTGAGGTTGAAATCTGCTGCAATATGTGTCACATATTATTGCTTTCCCCCATGCCCAACTTCTGTTTCACTTGCCACCCTCAGACTCTGTTGCTCTCCTCCCTCTTCCAGCTCTTTACTTCTCTATTTCCATTTTTCTTTTGCCTGTTACCAACCTTCTCTCTATCCTGTGGCGACCGCTCTGATCTCTGAATGGGGATGTGAAAAGGAGCACTGAAATGCAGCTTTGTTTTGTTCTATGCTCACTTTAATCCCTGGCAGCTGAGCCGTTCACAGAGAAGAAAATATGTCGATGCCTTCAGCCTGAGGACACTGAGCAGAGAAGGGACACTGAGAGAAAATATAATTGCCAAGTTCTTTCTTGATTTAAACTGTGGGGTCTTGATAGTAAATGAGATGCTCATCTGCCTGCAAAGTTGCTGCTTTCAAGTTGAGCTGATGTCTGCTTGTGTTCTGTCACTGTGAAATACAACTCTTTAATACGAAATCCTCTAAAGGTGGTTTGAATTAGCATATTCCACTCGGCAAATGAGGAATGTACGCAGAGTCAGTTACCACAGCTCAGCTGACAAGCCGTAACTTGAGAACATGCTCTATACGGGGGACAAATTTGAACAAATCTTAGAGGCTAATCAAAGGCACCTCCTGGAACAGCGAAACGATCATTCTGTAGAACTTCAGGTTCATGCTCCAAAAGCACTATATGTTTAAAAAAATAAATTAAAAAAAAAAAAAAACACCACAAAAACAAACCAAAACAAAACACCACCAAACAAAAAACACCAGCTTGCAAAATATGGGTTAATGTTAGGCAAGGATATTTCCTTTTTATGGAATATTGCTTCAGGAGTAATTGAATTTTGGAAGCAGTTTTCGAAAATACTCCTGCCTAGGGCAGGAAAACTCCATCCTGAATGGTTCAAAACTTGGCAGTGTTTTTAAGAGATTGAAGAAACTCGTAATGAAAAGTACTGAGCAATCAAGTCCATGAGACACTGCCTGCTTTTTCATAAACTAATTTAAAGGTACAAAGTCATATGCTGCTTTTCTGTTTTTATGCTCAGGCCTTTATAAAGCTGCTTTCTTCTGATGGCAAAATCTCGACTTAAATACTTTTCTGTATTGTATGTTCTAACAAATGTTTACCATATAGGTCTTTGTCAGTTTTAGTCTGTAAGTATAAAACCTGAAAAGAACACACTCTTTACGACAGCAGCTTAATGGGTATGAAAACTACGCAGACATTTGAAGCGATATGAGTTAGAATGACATTTTGTTTGACTAATAGTAAATGACAGAAGTGCTGTTTCAGCAAACACCTAAATTCATTGTCATATCATTAAAACCACTGGGAAGTAAAGACATTAACATAATTATAGGAGTTTTGTATGTCAGATATCAGTCTCAGCAAGTCACTATTGCTGTCACATAAAATGAATATTTACTGCTCGTAGAGATGAATGTTTTACATACCCATTCTTCCTGTAACATCATTAACCACAGGTTTAACTAAGCTGCTGCCAGTGTTGAGCGTTACTCTCAGCTCTGGCACTTGCAATTATCCTGTTACAAGTACTTTTCAGCAATATCTTTTAGTCTAATCGAACAGTAATATATTCACCTCCTTACGTGCTACTAAAACTTCAGCTCTCTCCATCTATCATGTGAAAATATCCACAAAAAAAGTAATTCAGCACTAGTCACACAGAAGCCTAAGAAATAAAACAGTAAGGGGAAATTTGATTTCTAGATTTAACATAGATTTTAATCCATGGTGATAGTAAAATACATTTTAAAAGGAGGTACAAATTATGCTATTTAGTGTATAATAATCCTAGTGATATCCTGAACAAATGTAATTCTGGTGTTTTTATGAAATGCTCAATTTCTTTATTATTACATCTTTGTTCAGACCTTGCCTCTCCTTATTTTAATAACAGACTGAACGGGATATCAGTGAAGGGAACCAAGTATTTTCTATGGTTTCAGGAGCTCACTAGGAAGTACCGGATTAGTCTTAAAGCTGAGACAGAAACTGGTGAATAAGTCAAGTTAACCAGAAATTAAGTAGTATCAAACTTTTTTTTTTTCTAAAAAGTTCTCTTATCTGAAATGTAAATGGTAAGCAACGTTCCTGTTCAACTGTATCATTTCTCGAGCGGACTGGAGAGGAAAGGAAGTGTGATACATTGCAGGGATGTGAAACAGTCGTGTGGGATGCCAAGCAAGTCACGTCTGCATTTCTGTGCTCTTCGTACATCTCCTCACCCATTCATCTGATGGTCTCACTTTTTCTTAATGATATTTGTGCCTTAAGCAGGTGACAAACATAGAGAGCCACGTCTCAGTAGGAGTACAGCAAAGCAGGAAAGCGTAAGTTTCTACATACATCTGTAATATGGAGCATGAGAGCACATTTTGTCCCATAACAGTACTAACTGCCACAGTTTGATGCCCTCTAGAAATAAAGATGCCTAGCAGTACCTGCTGTTTTTTACAAGGTTATTAGAGCACTGAAAACGGATCTAAGAGGGGATTCATGTTCTCTTTGACAGAGTTTATCTGCAAAGGCAAAGTGACTTGAAGTCGGATGAGCCAAGCAGGAGCTCTCTGTGTTTCACATCATCTGCGCTGCAGAAGCCACAGCCCAGAAATTGACCATTTGTTTTCCACTTCCTGGAAGGCTGCTTGTGAAGCATCAAATCGCTTAAGTCCAAACTCCCCTGTCTGAACTAAACTGCTGAGTGTCTGTAGGAGAAAATCGATGTGTGTTAACTACTGAGAAGAGCTAGCTGGTGGAAGGAGGCTTGCTCTAGACGCGTGGGTTTTAACCATTGTTTAAGATGTGTTGGTTGGGTGCATCTAACTGGGCTTTAAGCAACACTTAAAATGATGGCTTTATGCTCCTCTTAAGTCACCCAGAATCAGTGTTATTTCATGTTTCTCCTTTCTCTTGGTAAAGTTAAGGGTATCTGTAGGTCATGCTTGTGCCACATAAAAAGAATGAGCAGAATAATGGAGAAGCACAGCCTTTCCCATGGAAAAGACCCAAATGGAAGCTCATTCATGCAGAAAGGTGTGTGCTGGCCTCCTCAACATGGTGACAATAGCAAGGATGCACATGAGGCCCAGATCTGTGAGAGAATTGTCTCCTCTTTTTTCATCATTTCTCCTGCACCATTCACGAGTGACACCAGCATATCAGGAGGTGCAGTTTGACCAACCTCCTCTCCTTCAGGATCTCAGTGTACATTTGTTCTCGATGCCTGTTCAAGGCATACATGTTCTCTCAGCTCTGATACACAATGCCATTTAACTCCTCACCTCTAGCAGACAAGCAGGTGCACAATAGTTCTCCAAGCAGGTCAGATCCCAGATACCTGAATGATATCTTCATTGTAGATCTGTGCCATGTGTTCTGTTCCAGGGGACCAAAAAGAGAGACTTTGAATTGTTGTGAGTGTAGAAGGAAATAAAAAGAACAGTTTGTTCCCTTCATACTCAGACATCATTATTTTGTGGAATTTTGGGATGAGGTAACAAAATTATTTTTCTTTCACAGAGATCCTGTGTGATGTTTTCTGTATTTATTTTACCATTTTTAATGCTGTGTTTGTTGGAATTCTCCTAGTAATAATTTTTTAGTGCATGATATGGAAGATTGATTTGATAAACAATTTTTACGTGCTATAGCTCCAGTTAGACACATATGGAGGTTTAGGTAGATTTTTGGCCTCGACTGGATTTTAGTTGGTTTCAGTTTATTGGATTACTGCGTTTTTTTAAGTTGATGGATTGTGTTAGTTGGTGGGTTGTTGTTATTTTAGTTTTACAACAGAATGATGTTTTTTAAAAAAAAACCTTTTTAAAAAAAAAACCTTAAAAAAAAAAAAAAAGGAGTTGAAAGATATACCATCTTTGTATGCTTTTGAGAGCCTAATTTAGAAACAGTATTTAAACAAGAAGTAAAAAATACAAATTCTTATCTGTCTCATTTGGTCAAATCTCTGATTATTAATGAAATCAAATAACATTACAGCTGTATTTACTGACAAAAATCATAGACTCATGTGGCAAAAAGATCTTAGAGACATTTTTTCAGTGGGTTTGTGATTTTTTAACAGACTGCCTTCTACTGGTTCTCTTCTTGGGGATGTCATGGATGTCAGAGATACAGAGATGTTCCTCCCCCTTAAAATGTGCTATAAAGATATCTCACTCATGCCTTCACATTACTCACTTCATGGGTTTTGCTGCTGAAAACTGAATGAGAGAAAATATATTGCATGAGAATGTGCAGGTACTCTGGGGCAGCAGTATGGGCTGTCAGGGGCTCATTTTCTAGCCTGCAGATGAGGGCTGAAGAGGGGTTGTAATGGAGATTCCCACAATTTGTGGATTCAGAACCACTCCTACTGTTCTCTGTATACTCTGCTTAGATGCGCTTTGCAGGGCGAATCAAGCTTTTGTCTTATTTTCTAGCTGAAAACCTGACAAGGAGATGAAGGGGGATAACCCAGGAGCTCCCATGTAATTGTAAAATTTGTAATTGTGATATTGCAGCAAGACAAGTAATGTGTTTGCTGCCATGCAGTACTGCCAGCATTTCACCCAAACACGTCAGGAAAGTCAATAACTTTTTTTCTAGCATGATGTTGTTTAGACACATGCAAATAACAGCCCTCTCAGGAAGAAATAAAAAGCCATGGTGACCCAAGGATTAAAAAATCTTTTTTCAAGAGGAAAATTAGCAAAAGTCACATTGAGTAAAACAAAAATCAGTCTGCACTACTAAACCTCATCTGCCATTAAGAACTTACATAATATACTACTGACATCATGACTATATAAATTACATGATAGTTTCACTTGTGACTTAGAGATTATATTACTTGTGTACGAAAAAAAATTAAACTTGCAATTTTTTTAATTTTGAAGGATGAAGTAGTGTGCTATATATTATAAAATAAGATACACATTCCAAAACAATCATAGCAGGTTTGCTTTTTATTGCTTTTAACCCAACAGGTGCAAAAACATTCATTTAGTCAAAATCATATAGATGCACAAAACCTTTTTTAGAATGGGTACAGCTTTGCTTTCACTCTTGTAACACAGAACGTGCCCTGGATTTTATTTTAGCTGAAGTACGGAATCAGGCTTGTGTTTTACTGATGTAACTCCTGGGTAAAATCCTGGCTTCACTGAAGTCAATAGGAAAACTTCCATGGATTCAGTGTGACCAACATTTCATCCCATGTCTGTAATCAATTATTAAAATGTAACAGGATCCAATGTATGACTACACTGGAAAAAAATTACAGCAAAATACTTTGAGTAGTTTGCAAATATTTTGAAGACTTGCGATTCAGGGATTAATGCCTCTCCTAGTTACTCCTAGAGAAAATATTTACATAACTTGTAGTTGTATGTAGGTTGGATTTTTGAAGCATGTTTGATACTTGGTATTAAAAAATACATTGATTTTAATTTAATCTCTTTCTGAGTTGTTTACGTTTTAATTGTGCAATTTTCTTTTGCTTGTTTTCTTCCTTATTTAAAAGGGAGGAACACTCAAATATCTTCACTTTTGAAATGGAGCCAGTCATTAATCTTAGATGATAATGTAAAAAAATAAGACAGGAATATTCTCAGGTCATTTATTTTATTTTACAATGCATGAAGTTTGTCTCCATCCTCAGCACAGTAGTGTGAAAAAGAAGAAATGACATATGAAAGCAGTAAATTGAGAAGTAGGACAAAAGACACAGTACACATTTTGAACCTGATTTCCCCTTCTCCTTCCCCTCACAGATCAAGCAACACACTGTATGTCACAGTTATATTTGCAACGTGACACTGAAGGCAAACAAATTTTAAAAGTCTTCTAAAATACAAAGTACATGAGATGCAGTGAGATTTTCAAGGAGGGGCTTTTCTTGCATTTTACACAAAGGCATAAATAAGACCCTTATTCAGACATAGCTGAACTTCATCTAATAGCAGCATTAGCCACCAAATTAACATGTTATGTAAATAAACAAGTAACCGAAATTCAGACTTACCTGATGCCAAACAAGACAGTAAATTAACTCCTGTTGAAAGTTATATGTTTCAGTTGTAGGAATAAGAATAAAAGTGAATCCCTGCAATATTTGTCAGCATAAAAGCCTCACAAGGGCCTGTCAATAAATTACAAGGGAGCATGGCTGGGTAGGGGGTCTATATGAGCAAATAATGGAGAGGCATAGAAATTAAACATCATCCTCCTAGCTCAAAAAAATCCCACTTCAATTCAATTTTACCTTAATAACCACCATACAAACTGGGCAGTAAGTACCCATTGCTACCTCTTGTATAGCTGGAGTGGACATATCCGAGCTTGAAAAGAATTCAGAATGGGAAATAAAACAGCTTTTCATAGTGTCTGCTGCTAGAAAAGATGCATGCACTTACATATCCAGGATGGATTTCCTAGGTCCTTTAAGCAAACAGCACCACTAAAAATCATTCAGCTATAGCAAGGTTTGCTAGAAACGCCTTTAGGAAATAAAGCTGCATCGTGGAAGAAGGGAGAACCTGTTTTTCTGAAGCTGTACTCCTAAAGGGTTTCAAGTATTGTTTCAGTAGCGAAGATAAATAGCTAATGTCAGGAGAGAAAAACGACACAACCCTTGCCAGAAGATCCGATGACACTCTGCACAAGGTATTTATGAAATAAACAGTGCTGTAAAGATCACAGGGCTAGAATGGAAATTAAATGGCCAGACAGCGATAGAGCTGGTTCTCTTTAACAAAAATACTTAGGAAAAAAAATGTAACAGCTTATTTGTGTACAGGAGAGTAGAAGGCAATTACAACTGATTGAGACATCAATTTTTTGCAGAAAGCCCTAAGAAATGGCAAAAAACCTGCTGGAAGTGTGAGGGGGAAAAAAGACTTTTGCTGAAATCCTAGATTTGGCGATTATTATACAAGTTTTACTATGAACTGCTGACTTGGTGTTTACATCCCAGTTTTTCCCCACTGGGGAGGACACACAGGGAACAGCAGGTACGACGATTAGAGAGGGTGAAGTGTTGTGAGCTGCTAAAATATATGCACAGAAAAATGCCGAGGTTGTCCATGCCTCAGGAATGAAATAACAAAGAGAAAGTTTGTCTAGAACTCTGCTGCTTGATGAGTGTCTCTAGAAAAGAAAGACTAACTTTGAAACAGGGAGCTAAGCACTACCTAAGGAGTTTAATTTCTTTTGGAAGCATTCATCTTGTAAGTGGAGCAGAAAATAGCCAGGCGAAGTATGAGATGTAGTATGTGGGGAGGACTTCAGGGAAACAGAGAAGAAATAAACTAATGAGAGCCAACGGGGATATTATTAGATACTTGGCCGTACGAAAGTCAACCTTCTTCAAAGGCAGAAAATTTTAGCATGTAATTATATGCTTATTTACCATATAGAGAAACACATGATGATTTTCACGCTGGAACTTTCTGCAGTGTATATAAGCACCGGCTTATACTCTGTCAGAGCATGTTTAGCAACTTACATAGAAATGAGACAAAGTACACTAAGTTGTTCAGTTTCAAGTGATAAGTTTTAAAGACTTGTAATCTGAAAGAAAACATTGAATTTTTTTGTTCTCAAGTATCTTAAAAGCTGCTGTCTCATCATTCCCATTTTTTAAAACATGTGGTAGATTTTAAAGGTATCTATAGACTGTACTTGCACAGACACAGCCTGTATGGGGTAATGCAAACTCTGAGCCAAGACTACAATCAGAGATATTAACACAACTGATTACACTGATGGAGTGAAGCCACTATTTTTATCTTACCTGAGATAAGGCGCACAGGATATAAATTGCTGTTCAAAAAGCAAGGCATAAATATTTAAAAAAAAAAAAAAAAAAAAAAAAAAGAAGAAGAAGAAGAAGAAACACTTAATTTTAAAGATACAGCGGGAGTAAAGATTAGAGATGATGGCAAATTTTACTAGTCACATTTTCTGACCCTACAGTGGTCGAGAAAGACACAATGGGAGGGAAACACAACACCTCTGTCAAGGCTGGAGCTGCAGAGCCAGCTGAGGCTGCCGAGCTATACAGAGAGCTCCCTGTGGCCTAGGGAGCCTCAGCCAAACCAGCTTCCATCAAACCAATTAATAAAACCTTTTAATCTGCTTATCCTACAGAGCACTAAAGACAAATTTTTCCAAAGACATCTAAAAACAGCCCCTCAGCACCCCTCCTGCCCTCATGGATTTTGCTCCAACACCTCCCGGTCCCTCATCCTGCAAGGAGACACCACCGAAGACTGGCAGCCCTACAGACTTAAAATGTGGGATTTGAAAGATTTTTGACCAAAAATTGTTTTCATTTACCTTTGGTGCCTTCCCATGTGGTGAGTATTAGCCAATGTGTGTGCCTAGAGACCAAGAGCCAGATCTGGTTTCTTCACTGAGTTTTTGTCACATGGCTGTGTTTAACCATGACAGATCCTGCAATTTCAAGACATCTCTCTTCCTGTGGTTTCAGACTTGTGAGGCTCTGGACCAGAAGCAGAGCTCAAGTTTTTCTACCTCTGCCATACCTGGGATAGAAGATGAAAACATTCAAAAGTTTGCATGGGCATCCTAGCACAAAGCCAACAGTAACCCTTGTGATACAAATTGCTGGGATCCCTTGCTGATGCCACATTTAATGTTTTAAGGCAAAGTTCTGTCTCCCCTGAAAAGAGCAGTAAAAATTCTGGTGATTTGGCTGGGGGTACGACTTCACCCCTGAGTCTGACTATAGGAATACTCACTGACTCACCACAGCTGCTGACTTCAAGCACACAAACCTGCAGCAACACTCTCTGGTGGAGTGAAAAAGGGCAGATTTCTCAGCTGTGAAACATTAGCTTTATTGCAGACTTCTCAGCAAAATGTTACTCCCTGCTTTTGTATTCTTTCCTAACTTAAACTCTTCAATGACAAGAAACAAAACTTTAAAATTTTGTATCTCGGTCCAAATATAAATGTTAAACAACCCCCCCCTAAAAATTGTATGTGATTGTTATGTGGCATTGGCTTTTAATCTCAATTAGCTGCCCTTTTCATTGTTAGTCTACTTACAGCACCTCATTGCTGATATTTTCAGAAATTTTACTAACCAGACAAGCTAAAAAAACCTCCTGTTTTTAAGGTAAAATGTTAGTATAACTTGTACCAGCATCTCAAGTACTGAAGACATAGTAGGTCCATTGATTTCATCACAGTTACAACTACTAACCCTGATTAATGTACTGAAATCACTAAATAGTTTACCTCAGGTAACATCCTAAAGAACCTTCACTTAAGACAGATAACAGGAGTAAAAACTTAAGAATAGAAAATGTTTGTTTTTCCTTTTATAAATAAAATCTCACGTGCTTTCAGTACACACTCCATCCCAGCATTATTCCACAAACGCAAGATATTCTAGAAGGTGATCCCTCCCCAGCTTCTCCAATAAAGATCTGCAAGGCACATGATTTATCACCAGGTTATCTGGGAATGTCTTTAATAGGTGCATCTTACCATTTTCAAGATACAGTTTAAGACTCAGGCTCTGTTTCATCTCCAGTGGTAACAAGTTCTGTAGCTCCAGGCCTTCTGTCAAGAATGCTTGTGCTGTTCCCCACCAGTTACATCACCCCGTTCATCCCAATTACACATACTTCAGCTGATGTAGTGCTTTAATAATTTGTTTTATTTGTGCGCTGATTAAAAATTTCTAGATCAAACATTTAATGAAAAGCTCTCCAACCTGACAGGTTTGCTGCTGAATGCAGTCATTTACAACTTAAACCTTATAATAACCAGAGCAAGTGTTGGAAAAGCTGTTCATGCCAAATGTTCAGCAACTGACATATATAATCTTATATCTTTTCATTCAGACCTTTAAAAAAAAATTCTGAGACCTAATTATATTGGTTGTAACTGTTCTGAAATGAATGGTGGCAGGAACTAATACTTGTTTATTTTCTTTCCTGACAAGTGCTCTGAGTAAAAACAGTTTCTAGACATGATGGAATGACTTTTCCTATGACTCAGACACATTCAATGAAATAAGGTTTGAAGAAACTGAAGCTGGTTTTCTGTCTAACAATAGTAATTGAAAATACCCAGAACTTGTAAGTATTTATACCATTTAGAAACGTGAGACAAAATCTATGTAGGGAGGACAAAAAGTCTCCAGCAAACAAGCTCTTGCCCTATGCTTTTTCATTTGAGTGAGATATTGCACTTACTCACTTGGGCTTATTTCAATTTAATTAATTTCTCTTTTTTGTTTGATTTTCTATTTAATTTTTAATTTACGGGTGACACTTAAAGCGAACAGTCATATTTCCAATTGGCAACATATTTAATGTTTTTCACAACTCCAGGGCAAACTAGGGTTTTAAAATATACTACTTGGTAGTGTAAGAAAGGCACATGAAACTTCACATTTATGTCCATTGTTATAAATAAGATCGACCAAATTCAAAGTATCAAAATTTAGAATTTTATTTTGAGACAAAATATCAGTCTCGGAAAGCCACAATTTAAAAGGACAGCGCCGAGCCCGGGATCGGTGCCGGGTGAACACGGATAACAAGCTCTGTCAGCCTGGTATCCCCCCCAAGTTCACAATTTCTGGTCTCCGGCTGTCCCTTTTTATACACAAGATCGCGGAGTGAAGTCCGAAATTCTGACGTTATCCTCTCCGAGGCGTCTTCATTAATTATTCAAGTCCTGGTATCGGAGGTCTGAATAGACCGGTAGGGTGGAACAATGCTGTTGATGATCGGGCCCGGGTGTGTCGTGTATATGTTAATTTCAGCGGAGACGAGTAGAGATATCCATCTGACGTGATTATCTTGGTCTCCGGACTTGTATCTTCTTCTTCCGTGGTTCTTTGTTCCCTTTCAGGGATTCCCGGCAGCAATAGTTTCAAGGCCCCCTCTCTGGTAATTCCAATCATACTTTCCTCGTGTCCCTCCTGTGCTTCCCAAGCCAGGAAATTTTCTAATTTTTAGTTTCTACATTTTACCTTTACTTTATGTACATTTGAACACATTTCTAACATTCATATTTTATACAGTTCAACATTTACCTTGTATAATTTGATAACACGAATTAACTTTAGCACATTTATCACAATCCCCCCTCTTCCAAATTCACCAATTTAATTCGTGTTCTGGTTATAGTCTTTTTTCTCTATCAAGATAAAAAAGCCTCTTAACCATTATTCTGTTAACCTTTCCCCTGTCGTTTTGTTCCAATATGTTCTCTCTATGTTTCCTTCCTGTATCTGGGCTTCAAATTTTTCTAACACCTGAGCCGCAGTACTTTTTTCCTCGGTTAAATTCATAATTTTTGAGGTGGCTTTTCCTTTGGCTGATCCTCCTGAAGCTAATTCCGGATCCATAGGAAGGGCTGCTATTTGCATTCCCTGGACCACAGTGTGAATTAGTCTTATTAAGCAAGGTATTAAACAAGGTAAGAACACTAACCCAGCCACTGAGCACAGGATAAAGAACCCCACCTTCTTCCACCAATCTCCCGTTCCAAATATTTGATCCCACCATGATGCTTTTAGGATCGAATTCCATTTCTGCACTGGGACGTGCGCCACTTTTTTAATTTCTGCAGCCAAATCTCTAATAGTTTCTCCATAGTCATTGATTTCGATACAGCATTCTGAGTCATTAAATTTCCCGCACACACCCCCTTCCTCTGCTAGTAAATAGTCCAGAGCTATTCGATTTTGGTATACGAAAGCTCTCATCTGTGAGTGTTGTTTGGCTAACAATTCCAGGGCGTCTGAGGTGTGGTTAGACACTATTTCTACTACAGCCTGTAACCTGATTAGCCGGTTCAATAAGTATACTGGGGTCCTGTAACCCCAACTTCCATCCTGTGCCCAGGTGGCTGGACCATAGTATTCTATGATGCGCTCTGCAGGCCATTCTTCCTCTCCCCATTTCTGATTCCCTCCCACTTGTGGGAGTCCTTTCTTTACCTCTCGCTTTCTCCTGCTGAGGGTTTCATACAAAGGGGCCCCTAGTAAATTGCTACCAGTTCTGGGGAGTGTAAAGAAAGAGGGTCTAATCATACCTAGGGTACAGGACCCTTTCCATTTCCGGGGCAATTCACTGTATGCTCTTTTCCCACAGATCCAATAAATCCCGCTGGGAGCTTTCCATTTAATGTCTATATTTTCTGGTTTGTCCCAAAATTCCACCAGTTCAGTTAAGGAGTAATATGGGTTAGCGTTAGTGAGTTCATGCCAACAGAGTTCAATTTCCTCTACCCAATTACACTTTCCTTGCTTCTCTTTTCCCCAGTACCCATTTGGGGGTTCTGGTTGCCACATTTTGGATCTGTTGTTGGAATTTACAGCTAGAGTGGATAGACAAGGGGTGTATCCCACTACATCACTGTACACATTCCCTTCCCTACTAATGCAGATTGTCCCTATTACTCGTTCATCCAGTGTCCACCCTCCTGGCCGGGTTAAAGTGTTTAAGATTTTATTATCCCATTTTAGCAACTGCTCAGGAGTTAAACTCTCACCTTTCCATGGCCATCTTTCGGCGGATTTTAATCCTCCGCAGATCCAACAATTAGTTAGCCCTAACTCGGTAGCAATCTCCTGTACCAAATCCAGGAAAAGATTTTTGCTGGAAGTAGCCAGACTCCAATCATTAGACTGTTTTTCCAATTGATCATATTGTTCACTTAATGTCCTCATTCTTTCCTGCTCCATTCTCTTTTTCTTAGCTGCCAATTCTTGTCGTTTAAATTCCAGGGCTACCTTTTGTATCTTGTTCTCAGGGTCTAACCCTTCCTCGTCCTTGGAAAAGCAAAAAACTTTATCCATTCTTAAACAAACCCTTTCATCGTTCTCCCCCAACATATCGAGTAATATAGGTCCATTAGCTAAAGCAGCTGTTTGCAATTTCTCATTTTGTCCCACCCAATATGTTTTCCCGTTCAAGGCACACATCTTCAGTTTCCTCTTATCATAACATAAAGGGTTAACTTGGAGATATCCCACAAAGGTACTCTCCCTTTTCCCTCCAATCCACACAGTTTTGTTACATTCTTTGCATGTTGTGATCAAAGGAAGACTGCTTACCTCCCTCCTTTTCCTAGCCGTTGCCATCGGGTGATTGGATTTGTTCAATTTAACCCCTTCATTCCACTGGCGATTCTCCCCCCTTTTTGGTGTAAACCCGTCTACTCGTACCCTGGATTCCAAAACTCTGTTCCGGGTAAGGTTTGGAGGGACCGTGGGGAGACTAGTTTCCATCCCCATCCCCTCTTGGGGTTCGTGGAGGCCATTCGTGGGGCACATGGCTTGACTCAGGATCACCAGGGTTACCCATAGACCTATCCCTCTGCTCCACCCTTCGCCCGTTGGGTTGCCACCAGCGGCGGGGTAATCCATCTTCTTGGCAGCAGGGATATTCTTCCGGGTCCCTGCCGGTGCTTCTCTGAGCATATCGCCTCTTGTACTGCTCCCACCTCGTTCTCCTTATTTGATCTCCTCTACAGGGTACTTTCAACGTTCTCCTGCACTCAATTACGAGTGGATCCGCCCTTTTATTCAATCCTCCCCTTAACCCTTTAGTGTAATAGTGGAACCACTCAGGAGAATCCAATTCGAACAATCCCGATTCTGTGGCAACGTATAGGAATAGATTGGTAAGCCTGACCTCCTCCTCGTAACAAGGTACACACAAATTCCAAGGTCTAGCCCCCCGGACACAATGAGTTACCCAAACTTGTTCACAATACCCGCACTTAAAATGAACAAAAGGATAGCAGGGACATCCTGCCTGAGTGCAACTTATCCGATAAGCGCTGGTCATTGGGTGTCTCGGTGAATTTTCAGCTTTAAATCTCCAGGCGCAGAGGTGATTTTCCACTGCGGAGAGCTGCTGTGTTGTTCCACCTTTTTCACTCGGGAGCAATGGGTCCAGCCTTTCTCTGCTGTTCTCACGGCAGTATCTGTTGTGAGGAGGACGAGGAAAGGTCCCTCCCAATGCGATGACAGCGGTGCTTCTTTCCACGCTCTGATCAACACTCGATCACCCGGCTGGATCTTGTGGATAGCAAACCCCAGCGGGGTGCTTTGTGCTATTAACCCACGCTTCCGGAGTTCCTGCAAATTTTTGTTAATCACAACGATATAAGACTGGATCTGACAATCCTCCACCCGGGGATGTCCAACTGGCATTCCATGCTCATAAGGCATTCCGTACAACATCTCGAATGGAGATAATCCTGAACCGGAATGAGGTTGTGTTCTGATGTTTAGGAGGGCTAGAGGGAGGCATTTTATCCAAGTCATCCTAGTTTCTAGCATAAGTTTTGACAATTGTGCCTTCAGAGTTTGATTCATTCTCTCTACTTGACCTGAGCTCTGAGGATGCCATGGGGTATGATATTCCCATCTGATTCCCAGAGCCTCTGCTAAGCTTTTTATGACCTTAGATGTAAAATGGGTTCCCTGATCTGAATCAATGGAATCAGGGATTCCATATCTGGGAATTACTTCCTCCAATAATCTCCGTGCTACTGTTTGAGCTGTAGCCCTAGGGCTAGGGAATGCCTCCACCCAATGTGTTAATTGATCTACTATCACTAGCAGATATCTATATCTACCTATTTTTGGTAATTCTGTGAAATCCACTTGTATTCTCCCAAAGGGGCGATATGCTAAAGGACGTCCCCCTAATGCATTGTGTTTGACCTTTGATTTATTAATTTTCTGGCAGACCAAGCAACTCTGAACCTCCTGCTTGGCTAACTCGAAGATACCCTTGCATCCAAAAAATTTCAAAAATTGTTCTGCTAAAGCTTGAGTTCCCCAATGAGTTTGTGCATGCAATCTTTTTAATATGATCCTTGCATAAGCCTTTGGGATCAATTCTCGACCGTCAGTCAATTTCCATTTCCCATTTATTAAATTTCCCCCCATTTTCTTGAAATCCTCAATCTCCTTTTCTGTGGGATGAGGAGAACCTTCTCCAAAATTTTCTGTCCTGCTTTCCAGGGTATCCAGGGTTAGGAGAGCTGCTTTCCTGGCTTCCTGATCAGCCAAATTATTCCCACGTATTCTGAACTGTAGTCCAGCCTGGTGACTCTTTACATATACCACTGCAATAGCTTTTGGTTCCCTTACTGCCTTGAGAATTTGCCTTATTAGATCCTCATGTATTAACCCTTTTCCTCTAGTGTTCACCAGTCCTCTTTCCTCCCAGATTTTCCCAAAGGTATGCACTACCCCAAACGCATACTTTGAGTCAGTGAAAATAGTCCCTATTTTTCCTTTAAGTCCTTTGAGTGCTTGCAACACAGCATACAATTCACATGCCTGAGCTGACCATGAAGTGCCCAAGGGGCCTGACTTTATCACTCCCCCAGTTTTCCCATCTATAATTGCATATCCTGATTTTCTTTTCCCTTCTATAACCCTGGCTGACCCATCTACAAACCATTTTTCCCCTTCTTCGAGCTCCTCGTCCTCCAGATCTTCCCTAATTTTTGTTTGTAATTCTACTAGGTCTATACAGTTGTGTATAGGCTCTGATGAAGCTTCCCCAAACAGGAACCCAGCAGGATTACTTGCTTGTGTTGTCCTTAATTCTAATTCTGGAGCATGAAGGAGAATGGCCTCATACTTCAACAATCTGGCATCTGTGAGCCATTTTTCAGCTTTTTGTTGTAAAATTGTTCTTACATTATGTGGAGTATAAACTGTGATGGGAGCCCCAAAAGTAATCTTTTTGGCTTCTTCTATCAATAAGGCAACTGCTACTATCGCCTGTAAACATGTAGGCCACCCCCTGCTTACAGGGTCCAACAATTTTGAAAGGTAACCTACAGGCTTCCTATCCCCAGCCCATTCTTGTGTCAATACCCCATGTGCTGTGTGGTTTTCTACATTCACAAATAATTGGAATTTCTTATTGATATCAGGGAGGTTCAATACTGGGGCAGTCACCAAAGCACCCTTTAATCGCTCTAATTTCTTATCATCCTGTTCTGTCCATTTTATCCTCTCTGCAGTTAATTTTTCATACAAAAATTTTGCTTTTTCACTATATCCTTCTATCCACTGCCTACAATAACCTAACAGCCCCAATAGCTGACGTACTTGTCTTTTGGTTTTAGGGGGGGGGCAGTTCTATGATTCCAGCTACCCTTGCAGGGTCCAATTTCTTTTTCCCTTTTACTAACCAATGCCCTAAGTATTTCACCCCAGATTCTGTGAACTGTAACTTTTGTTTTGCTACCTTTAATCCCTTTTCCCCTAAAAAGTTTAACAAATCAATAGTGCATTCTCTTACACCTTCCTCTGTTTCACCAGCCACCAATAGATCATCTACATATTGTAAGATCTTGGTCCCTTTCCTAGGGGAGAACTGACTTAGCAACTTTTCCAATGCTTGTCCAAATAAATTTGGGGAGTCCACAAATCCCTGGGGAAGTGAGGCCCACCTTAACTGTTGTTTCCGGTTAGTGTCTGGATCCTCCCATTGGAATGCAAAAAAATCCCTGCTGCCTTCAGCTAAAGGACAGGTCCAAAATGCATCCTTTAGGTCTATAACACTGTACCAAGTATCTCTCGGGGAGATCCTATTCAGAAGGGTGTAGGGGTTAGCTACTACAGGGAACCGAGTTTTTGTTCTTTCATTTATGGCTCTTAAATCTTGCACTAACCTATAATTCCCATCTCCCTTTTTAACAGCCAGTATTGGGGTATTGTGTCTGGACATACACGGCTCCAATATGCCCTTTTTGATCAAATCCTCTATTATAGGTTTCAGCCCCCGCCTCCCTTCTAAAGGGATTGGGTACTGCCTGATCCTTATGGGATCCTCAGGCTTTTCAATCTCAATTGATATAGGTTCCATAGCCAATTTCCCCGCTTCCTTCCCTGTGTGCCATACCTTGGGATTAATTTTGTCCTCATCTTCACAGGTTAGTTTATATATACTAACCGTAATCTGTGAATTCCTTATGATGAGGTTGATCCCCAGTGCAACCATCAAATCCCTACCTAGCAGGTTGTAATCAGCCTCTTCTACTAGCAACATATCTCCCAAACAAATTTTATTCTCTGATTCTATTTCCACATTCTTAACTATAGGTACCTTGAATGGCTCCCCTTTAGCTCCTATAACTACCATAGAATCTTTACTTACTCGGCATCCCGGGGGCAGCTGTTTGAATGTACTTTTCTCAGCCCCTGAATCTACCAAAAAATCCATTTTTGTTCCCTGGGGTCCTATTTTCAATGTTATCAAGGGCTCTCCTGATGTTATGGACCCCAAAAGATAGAGCCCCTGACTTCCCTAGTCCTCCCGGAACATCTTCTCATCTCTCATCTTCTTTGGACAATCTTTTTTCATATGTCCCTTCTTTTTACAATAGAAACATTCCATTCCTTCCATCCATTTTCCTGAAGTCCCCTTTTGCGGGCGTGTGGCTCCCCTCGGAGGTGCTTTCCTTAAGGGTTTCTCCGAAGCTTGTGGGCGTTCCTGTTTCTGGGCTTCCCTCACTGCAGCTACTAACACCCTAGCCTGTATTTTCTGTTTTTCCTCATCCCTTCTCATGTAGACTTTCTGGGCTTCCCGCAGTAATTCCTGCAATCCCTTCTCCTGCCACCCCTCAATCTTTTCCAGCTTTTTCCTGATGTCCTCCCATGATTTTGCTACAAACTGGGTTTTTAAAAGTACCTCCCCCACGGGAGAATCAGGGTCTGTCCCAGAGTATATCTGGAGGCTTTTTCTCAACCTTTCCAACCATTCTGTGGGAGTCTCATCTTTCCCTTGACATTCCCCAAAGACCTTGCTCAGATTTTGTCCCCGGGGCACGGCCTCTCTAATTCCCTGTATGATGATGTTCCTCATATCAATCATGCTTCTCCTACCCTCCTCAGTTTGAGCATTCCATCGGGGATCTTGGCTTGGCCATTTCTGATCTCCAGGAGTGCTCTGAGGGTTCCTCCGTTCCCATTCCCGTATCCCTGCTTGTCTGATCATTTCCCTTTCCTCCGTATTGAACAAAGATCTGAGAATAGCTGTGAGATCTTCATACGAATAGATGCTAGTTCCCAAGAATTCATCTAGTCTTTCGGAGACCCCTAAAGGGTCATCCATAAGTTTTCCCATCTCCTTCTTAAAGGCTCTCACATCACTGGTATTAATCGGGACGTTTACGTACCCGATAATTCCTGGAGCAGTGGGAATTTCCCTTAAGGGGAAAAGATTTGCTCTTTCACCCTCCCCTTCACTCTCCGTCTCATTCATCCTCTTTAGCTGTCTCCTAGTCCTCCTAGCGGGAGGTGAGTGTTTTGCTTCTGCCCAACCCTGCTGTGTGTTTTCAGGAGAATTAAAGAAAGCCGCCAGATCTAGATCAGGCAACAGGTCATCTCGGGCTGGCGCAGGGGTGTCTGTACTTTGTGTACCTCTTCCCAGTGGCTGAGTGGCTTGTACAGGTTCTAGCGGGGGAGGGAGCCCAACCGGTGGGACCGGAGCCACTGTCTGTGACTCCAACGGAGGGGCAGAGGGGAGAGACGGGGATATAGGGATTCTCCGTCCCAGAGGGGGTCCCAATCTCCCCGGGTTCTGTGGATTGTTCTGCTCAGGGAGGGGAGGGGGTGAGGGTACTATGTAAGGTGGAGGCAAGTTGTCTAAAGGCTCCCACTTATCCCCGGAAACATCGGCAGGGTCCTTTATCCTTATGGGCAGTAATTTTGCATCAATTCTACCCCAGACCCCAGCATATTCCCGTTCTTCCGCAGTTCCCTTTTCTCCGACATAACGTACCAATGCCTTACATATCCATTCTTCAAATGTTCCAAACACGGGCCAAATTACGTGATCCCGTATTTCTACCCCACCCCATACTTCTATGCAAAAATGCACCATCCGTTTCTTGGATTTTCTCTCCCTTATGGGGCATTCTTCCCAATGTTCTAACATCCATCCCAGCGGGCTCTCAACTGGGATTTCAGGGATTCCTTTACCGGTTCCCCGCTTTGGTTTCCTAAGATTCCTTTTGCTAGCTTTGCTTTTTGTCTGTCCCATGGTGTGAGTTTACCAGATACTAGCCCTTTGTGGGTGATCGCTCCCCCCCCGGGTTTCCTCTGGTGTATGCGAGCTCTCTTCTCCTTGCTTCCTTCCCGGACCGTCCCTGGTCCAAGGCTGGAAGGTTTACCAGTCCCCGGAACTCTTGTAAGGACGTAACCTTCCCTCCCAGCCTTCCTGTGACCGACCCCCCTTTTCCGAAAACTTCCCGAGTTTTCAGGGCTTAACGTGTGAGGTGCGTTTTACCCCCGAAACTTTCGCTTCCCCCGCAACCGACCACGCCCCTCGCGGGACTATGGAACTGCGATTTTGGGGTCCCACTCGCTTCGTGATAAAATCACGTCTCACTCACACGCTCGGTCACTCCCCACTCAACCACGCAATACTTACGATCCTTTTCCTGCGTGGATTCTTCGTGCACGTAGATTTTTATGAGTAGATTTCTTCACCGCGGCTCCGGAGGTTCTGTTTCCAAAGAAAAACCTCCCCGAGTTCCCCGAGAGCTCTGACCTCGCCTATCTCCCTTTTAAATGTGGCTTTCGCCGTTTTGTTCGTCGTGTGGTTGATCGGTTCCTCCCGGATACCCCAGTTCCGCCAGGCCGCTGAATTCAGCAGTGCGCCTCCTGGTCAGAGACGGGGGTCCCTCGGGGGTCCCGGTATCACTCCAATCACGTCGGGGTCACCAGAATTGTTATAAATAAGATCGACCAAATTCAAAGTATCAAAATTTAGAATTTTATTTTGAGACAAAATATCAGTCTCGGAAAGCCACAATTTAAAAGGACAGCGCCGAGCCCGGGATCGGTGCCGGGTGAACACGGATAACAAGCTCTGTCAGCCTGGTATCCCCCCCAAGTTCACAATTTCTGGTCTCCGGCTGTCCCTTTTTATACACAAGATCGCGGAGTGAAGTCCGAAATTCTGACGTTATCCTCTCCGAGGCGTCTTCATTAATTATTCAAGTCCTGGTATCGGAGGTCTGAATAGACCGGTAGGGTGGAACAATGCTGTTGATGATCGGGCCCGGGTGTGTCGTGTATATGTTAATTTCAGCGGAGACGAGTAGAGATATCCATCTGACGTGATTATCTTGGTCTCCGGACTTGTATCTTCTTCTTCCGTGGTTCTTTGTTCCCTTTCAGGGATTCCCGGCAGCAATAGTTTCAAGGCCCCCTCTCTGGTAATTCCAATCATACTTTCCTCGTGTCCCTCCTGTGCTTCCCAAGCCAGGAAATTTTCTAATTTTTAGTTTCTACATTTTACCTTTACTTTATGTACATTTGAACACATTTCTAACATTCATATTTTATACAGTTCAACATTTACCTTGTATAATTTGATAACACGAATTAACTTTAGCACATTTATCACATCCATGTTACAAGCACTTTCTGCAAGCTGCTTAGCTCCAAGCACTTCAGTTATTTCGGCTTTTCTAAGAGTAAGCTACCTAGTTTGGTCCTGTTTTGAAAAGAAGTTGTCCTAAAATTTTGTTATTGCTCTTCAGCAAGTAGCTTAAAAGAAACTGAATATTATTTGAAAACCTAGTAAAGCATCTGCTGAAACGAGAGGTATACCTGGTAATTTAAGTACAGCAATTAAAAAGCCATGAAAACCCACTCGGAATACACTTGGGGTTTTAAACTAATTTATTTAATACTTCATCCCCACCAATACAAACATATTTTCTGATCCCGGGAAAGCGCTGGGGCTTCCAGCCGTGTTCCTGCTCTAGCGCTTGCTGCCCCTCGGCCTTTCACCTGGCGTCTCACGCTCGGAGCGTGCGAGGTGAACCCCCTTGCTCTCCCGTGCCCACGCCGCCCAGGGCCCATCTGCTCTCGCTCCGCTGTCCCAGGTCAGGATTTCCACACAGATGCCATCTCTGGGCAGCCTTTCCGCGGCGTGCGCCGCAGAGCCCGACTCCGAGAAAGAGCTGAAGTCACGCTGATACCGCGGTTTGGGGACGGCTAGGACAGAGGATCCCACGGCTGCCCACGACTGCTCGGCAGGGCTGGGCTCTCCGCGGGGCTCGGGCTCGCTCGGTTTCCCCGAGGCCGGGAGAAGAGCGGAGCTGCGGCGCGCTGGGCCGCGCCCGGGCCATTCCCCATCGCAGAGCTCCCTCTGCTGCTCCCGGCGCGGCCCCGCTCCGGCCCCCACGGGCTGCCCTCCGGCCCCGCTCCGGCCCCGCTCCGGCCCCGCTCCGGCCCCCACGGGCTGCCCTCCGGCCCCGCTCCGGCCCCGCTCAAGCCCCCTCCGGCCCCCTCCGGCCCCCACGGGCTGCCCTCCGGCCCCCTCCGGCCCCCACGGGCTGCCCTCCGGCCCCGCTCCGGCCCCCACGGGCCGCCCTCCGGCCCCGCTCCAGCCCCCTCCAGCCCCCTCCGGCCCCGCTCCGGCCCCTCTCCGGCCCCGGGCCATGGGCGCGCCGGCAGGCAGGAGGAGCTGGAGGAGAGCAGGTTCTTACCGTCGGGTCAGCCACGCAACCGCGCCGCTGCTGAATTTGTGACTGACGGCCAACACGTGAGGACATCCACATCACTGGAGCTGGCGCTGTTTAGAAAAGAACAGTTACAAAACTTTTCCCGGATTGTTAAAACATCGCCTGGCCTATAGGATGGGACTTGGGCGTGTGGAAAGCACTCTTGATAAACAAGGCCCTGAGGTAGATGGCAAAAATCCCACAGAGCCCACAGCCACCTTTCTTCACACCTCTAAAATTCATCGCATCCAAAGAGCTTGCTTCTTCACCTCCACCACCACCACAGAGAACTGCAGACGGATTTCCAAAATGCAGTGAAATGAGAGGTGGATCTGAGGGAGGAAGGTGTTTCACAGTGACTTGGAGTTGGCCCTTCTGCAGAAATGGTAAGAAATGGTTTGAACTCAGGCTTTCAAGGATGAGCACGGACATCCTACATGCTCCCTCACTGCATTCAGGTGATGAAACATTGGTCTGCCAGGCACAGTCCAGCCTGCTCTACAGGCATTGTAGTGCCTCAGCATCTGTCAAAGTAGCCACATACACTACCCTGACTTCTGCACATATTTCTCTCACCCACCCCAAACATACTTCAGCTGTACAGAATATATATTTCCAATTGCAAACCAGAAAATATCTACATTTTAGTTCTTTCTGCATTAATACTCAGTATGGCAATACTTAAAATAATGTTTGCACTAAAGTGTCTGAAATATATTAAGGCCAGATGTCCTAAATAGTATGTAAAGCATTGACAAAGCGTGTCTTACCTAGCATACTTCAGGCATACTCTGTGGCAATTCATCCTCTGGAGTAGCACTACTCCCTCCACCAGCTCCAGAGAACTCTGGATAAATAGCATAGATGAGCTTCATGTAGGTTTCAGACATACAGGATAGTGGAGATGAATTTCACCTGCAGTTTATATAATACTTGCTATTAATTAATCTGTTGCTAACACTCTGATGTCTCTCTTATCGATGGACACACCTCCACTTGGCCACTTCTTCTTCAGCCTTAGAAAGTGACATCTCTTAGCATACATCTCCTCTGTGTGATGGAAAACACAAGGCAGGCAAATCCAGGTAGCATTAGTGAAGCTGTTATGTCTGCATGGAGGAGTACAGGACTTGTGCAAGGATCCTAGCTCTGTCTTGAATCCAAATGTGACCTGAATTCAGCCTCTTACTAGCATTCATTGGCTCAGACAGAACGTAACACTGATAGGACTCTGCTGTCCATGATATTGGTCATCACTAGACAAAGCACCTACACCGTGCCCATAGCCAGTCTTAAGCAGACACAGAGATTTGGACCAAAATAACGAGTTTATGAAGGTGACTAGCTTGGATCAGTGCACAGCTCAGCCTGCATTCAAGTAACACCACTGAAAGACCCAGATGGAGGTATTCCAAAGAGCTTTTCAATAGCATTGTTGGAAGAAAAAAAAAAAAGCCTTAAATTAAGCTTAAGTTCCCCTAACTTATTTTCTTCTCTGTGTTCAGTTAAAATGAAATTTTCTGTTTATTTATAGATGACATTTCTGTTATGCCAGAGTTTTATTGTATGCTGTCCAGCTTCCAGAGAACAAAAGATTGTGTTTATAGAGATCTTACCTGTAATTAGTATCACCCAGTTAAACAAAGCACCTCTGTTTTATAACTGCCAAAGCTGTCATGATTTTTTTCAGAACAAATTTTACTGATGGACTACTTGAACCACAGTTTCTTTAAAAAGTAGCATAAAAATGCATTACTACTCCAGACCTGCTATTCTAACCCGCCATATCAGGTGGCAGGCTCTGTCCACAGTGCCAGAGCTCAGAAAAATACTTCCTCCATTATATTTCCACTTAATTATTTTTGTACTTTTCAATAACTTTGTGTCATTAAATCATGGCACATAGTCGATTTGGATTAGCTTTATCCTACCAGGTTATGACAGACTTTCGGTCTAGTCATTAATCTGTCATCATAAGTTGTGGAATCATACAGACATGAGAGCTAGCCATATTTAAATTGGGAAGGTATTCTTTTTTATGAGTCTATGTTTAATTAGAATTCCAATAAAAGTGACACATCCATCTGAGGAAGGCTTAATATTCTGAGCTTTTCTTCGAAACACCTTTTCCTTAAAGAGAAATGTCAGCAGAGAAAAGCAGTATTTTGTCCAGACATAACAATCTTCTTGGCTTTTCCCAAGGAAATATGGACCCCAGGACAACTGATAATGCTGCTCAGAGGAGACATGAGGGGTTGTTGAACTGCTCAACTTGAATTGCTTCCCTTTGGTTATTTATTTACCTGCTGTTGCATGAGCAGTGATTAAAACTTCACAAGGACAAGTGTGACTGAGCTGCGTTAGGTGTCACCAGTGCTGGTTTGTCTGTGTAAGGGACCTGTGAGTTGCTGGTGGATTTTTCCACGATTCACACATTCTCTTCACTTTTCATGCCTCTTTTCCCTGCTTCACAAGGACCTGGGCAAGCCTCTGGCAGCTGCTGCAGCATCACCCACTGCCCAGGATGCTCCAGGCAGCTGAAGGAGAAGGTGATGAGGATAAGTTTGGGTGGCAGAGGGAACAGGCAGAAGAGATGAACCACAGTCACAGAAATGGCACACAGGTAGGCTCTGCACCTACTAGCTTCCACAAGCCACAAGGACTTTCACAGGGTGTATCTTCTCTCTTCAAATGAAGATGTGGCTTCCTGGTCATCCACTCCCTGCTGAGAAGGTGGACTTCAGCTCTCCCTGGAGTCGAGGGAATTCTTTGCATGACTAGTCTATCACTCTCCACAATGCCTTCATATTTTCTTGGCCAAGGCCATAAATAGTCTCTCTGTCTAAGGTCTTCAGCTTGATCAGAATCCAAGATTGAAATACCCACTCCAAACTCACTGTCTAACTACCAGATTTTTAGCTCCCTTGGACAGAAAGATGTAGGCCATTCGCATCACCTGCCTCAGCCAGCCTGATAAATTTGAATTTACATGAGCCAAAATAACCTATAAAACCAATGGATTTTTAAACAATTCTAGCAGGATGGATAACATTTGCTACTTTATAGCAGCTAATATTTTTTCCTATTTAAACATATTTTTATTATAAAAAATAGGTCTGCTTAAAGTTACATTTGATTTTATAACACCCTACATTCAGGCCAAGATTTAATACCTGAAAACTGCTTATGTACACTTAAAAAATATTCTGAATCAATGAGCTCTCCTTAAACTCCAATGAGATAAAAGGTGCTACTCTTATATGTAGTTAAGGAAACTATTGAGGTCAGCTCACCTTATAAATACATTGCAAAGCCATGCACTACATTAAATATTTACATTATTTTCAGTCTTTTCAATTAAGCAACTTCTGATATTTACATTTCTCCTGACTGAAAGCACATTCAGACTCCATAGCGTATTAAAAAAAGTTTGCCTGAATTTCCCCTGAACATTTAAGTTAGCTTACAGCAGTGGGAAGAATCTTTCCTCCATTTATACTGCTAAGAAATGTGTTAGACAGTTGGGGAGAAAAAAGCAAGAAAATTTATATCCTCATTTAAATCATTAAAGAGGGTATATCCTTGACACAGATCAGAGAATCAGAATCTTGGTGAAGATACCCACTTCCCAAAGGCATGAGAGCATGCAAAGTTTTCAGAGGATTCAATTCACACAGACGTTGTCCCTCAGTAATTGCTATACAAGCAGCTGAGCACTGGGCTGGCTGGGCATTTTCAGAAACCCTTCTGAAGACAAAGTTTACTTTACATGACTCTTAGGTACCACGTCTGTGGTGCACAGACCCAGTCTGTGGTACCATCATGGTTTCTTTCATAGACTCGTTAGCTTTATTAATTTTCCATTCAAAACAATTATTTCATAAGCTTTCTTCTTTACTGCACACTTTCTGACAAGTAAATTACTAAAATTATTAATGTTAGCTTTTGACCATTAACAGTTTCCATCTAAATGCAGTTTGATAAAATCCAAAGCTGAAATTAGAATTCAGTAAATAAGAAATGCTTTGCCATTTCTTGATATGAAGAAATATAAATAAATATTGAGAGTTTGGATAAATATTAAACTATTTATTTGCTATATAAACATTTCTAGATGTATTATGCCCTTTTGGGGAGGAATAAATCCCCAAAACCACAACCAAGTATCAAATTGTGTTTGAAGGGTTTATTTGTTTTAACTGCTTCTCTAACCAAAGAAAATGAGTGTTTTACAGGAAAAGGAAAAAAAAAAAGAAAAGGCAGAACAAGTTTAAACATCACTATTTTAAAAATAGAAGCTTACTCTTTATATCATCGTTAAAACTGGTGATTCAAATTACCAAGTATGGAATTCCTCTGATCGACTCTGATATGTATCTACATGTGCGTTTAAAGGGTGCTAACTTTCACTGGGAATACAGAGGCGCTTCCAGGGCACAATTTCTCTCTGGAAGAAGACATCTTAAATCAGATTAAAAGTGGAGATTAGCTACAGAATAGAGTAGTCCAGTTAGAAGGGACCTACTGTGATATTCTGGTCCAACTGCCTGACCACTTTAGGTCTGATCAAAAGATAAAGCAGGTTATTAAGGGCATCATCCAGATGCCTGCTAAACACTGACAGGTGTGGGACATAGACCAGCTCTCTAGGAAGCCTGTTCCGGTGTTTGACCACTTTCTTGGTAAAGAAATGTTTCCTTATATCCATCCAGTCTGAGCCCCCTCTGGTGCAGCTTTGAGCCATTGCCACATGTCCTCTCAGGGATCCCAGGGAGAAGGGATCAGCATGTCCCTCCCCTTGGAGAGGTAAAGAGCAATGAGGTCGCCCCTCACAGGACACACCTTCCAACCCTGTTCCCAGCTTTGCTGCTCCCTTCAAGGTGCTCCTCATAGATGTCTTAGGGCTGCCCCCAGGTTGATTGTTTTCAGACCTGGAACATTTGGATCCAAAACCCAAGCACAGCCAGGCAATGACAACACTTCCAAAGTGTCAAACTACCACATTGCTGCTACTGCTGCCGCATCTGCTGGTCCGACTGAAATCAAGGTGCACCACTATTGTAGGACCCCACACTGATGGGCCAGGTTTATACAAAAAAGAAACATGCTTTAGGGTAAAACCCCACAGCTCTTTGGTGACTTTAACCTTTCTGAGAGATATTTGCCTAACTCCTTTCACAGGAAGGTGTTCAGATCTTATCTAAAACCTGGACAAATCTCTTTTTCCTTTTAGTATTTTTAGTATTGACATTTTTAGTATTGAAAGAGTAAGGAAGGTACTATCTTTGTTATTTTGTATGGTTTAACCATACTTTCATGGGGGGGGGGGGGAAGTTCCACATCCTTTGACTAAGCTGGAATAAAGGAATAATTTTTTTAAATCTTTTGGTTTTAAACACATACATACATACACAAATTCCATAGGTTGTCTTTTATTCACCTTGCACTGAACTGATACCTATGCCACCTGTGCCATTAACTTCTTAAAGATACACTAGATTAGCCGGTCTCTCTCACTTTCCCACCTGAACCCAAGAAATATCCTGGGGAAAAAAAAAAAAAAAAAAAAAAAAAAAAAAAAAAAAAAAAATCAGCAGAATGTTAGGAGGAAGATTTCTCAAATTCTTCTCCACTAAAGAGCTGCATAGAAATGCAGATTATTGCAGGCCCCATGTTCCAATCAACATACGTGTAATTAAGGAAACAGAACAAGGTCAGGAAACTACATCTTTGGAGGAGCTGTGGGGAAGTAATAACATGCTTTGGCACTAAGGAGAGTAGTTATAGCCTGAAGTGCAACCTGGATTCTGACTTTTACTCTCAAACTAGAGATTTTTACCTCAAACAACTTCAAACCCATGGGTTGTGAGACTACCATACACTACAAAGAAAATACTTAAGAGCACTTTAATACTTCATGAACAAACCCAGAAAATCTTCTTGTTTTCCCCAAACACAGACATTTTTCCCCTTTAATAGTACACTATCCTTTACGTAGCTGTCTCTTTCAGCAGTCCAACCCAATGGCCTTAAATGTCCATTTTCCTTTGGAACCGAGTGTTAGTTGTGTTTTATTTTCTTGCCAAATATTTTGCAAAGCCTTCTCTACATTGACTTGTCAGGACATTTTCCCTCTTAAGTAAAACTACAGCTGAGTGGTGCAGCTCTGCCCAGACCTCATGAGCCATGATGAAGAGGCTCTCTGTCTCTCCAAAAGCTTTACTGAGCATCACACTTTAGATACTCTTAGCCCAGGGCTGTTTACTAAAGGAACTGGACTGGTTCAAAATATATAAACCTTAGCTGAGGAAGAGCTGCACAGAAGAGCTTTGAGAAGAGGAGGGAAGGGACGGGGTCTATCTACAGCTATTTCTCTGGATATCCCACTGAGCCTTAACTCATCACGCAGGAGGCTTCATCCCAAGTGACTAGGCAGCAGTGACACCTAATGCACAAGATGGTAATTCCCTTTGACGCAAAAATGCTGCAGGCCACTCTGCATTTCTAGATTCAGGGTGTACCCTTGTGGACAGGTATATCCTGAATCAGGGTATATCCTCATTTGGAAGCTTTTTGTGAGAATGGTGCCCACAGGAGCAATTTCTGAACACTTGTCTATTATCAAAGGCAACAAAAATTTTTGTAAAAATAGCAAGCATGCTTCTGCCATATAAGAATGTTTTTTTTTAATTTAGTGGTCTCCTTTTAAAGTTGTAGCTGCTTAATTTGAAATTATGGTCACCTACTTATCTATTTTAAAAATATTTTTAAATAATCACAATTAAGAAATACATATTTGCTGAAGGTTATTTTTAATCATTACCAAGAACTGAGTTAGAGGGGTCCTTTCTTTACCCCATAGAAATACAATATGTTAAGGGATAAACTCATGACCAATATAGGCTCTTTTGCAGCTCCAGAGATAACATCCTCCTAATTTCTATTTATTCAGCTTTGCCAAGTCAGTAATCAGTTAATTCAAACTGAGAATTTTGTTTGGATTTGGGTAGTAGGGAAATATAGGGCGGGGGGGGCAGTGTTTCTAAGCTATGAATAAAAAGTCTGAGGAGCTTGGATGTGCTAGTTCTAAGGTTCCAAAGAGATGAATGACTAGAAATATTCATTCAATCATTCAGGGGTAAAATTTCTTTAAAGGAAATAAATTTTAAGTGAATCAGATTTTTTTCAATGCATCCAGCATATTTCATACACTTTCTCTTTCTTTGGCAGATCAGATGATTTTTTTTTCCAGAAAGCTGATCTTCTGCAGTGTTATTTGATTATCTCTTTCTATCTAAAGGCATTTCTACCCAACTGTGAATAAGAACAAGCATCCCCAAAATAAGAAATATAATTTGCTATTTTTTAACATAATAGCATTTAGGGTTTTTCCACATGGTCCAAAAGGCAAGTCCTCTTTTCACTGATACATGAAAACAAAACACTCTGCTGGTTAGCAAAAAGAAGTAATAGATGAAGCATAAAACTAAAAAAAATCTTAAATTCTAATCAATATATATTATTACTCACCTATCTAAACTGTAACTTTATTAAAAAACTAAATTATACAAAGGCGATACAGGATGAGTGTTGTTTATTAAAATCCTTCATTAAATTATGAAGGTTTAAACCTATTATTTAAAACAATGACCTCTGCTTATTACAGCTGAGCTATTTGGGAATAAAGGGGAATATTTCTTTGGGCATTGCTACATCCGTTTTTGTGGTTCTTTATATTTTAGTCTGGAATTTTGAGGGTTGGTTGTGATTTTAAAGGTTGAGCACGATGCAAGGTTTTCCTCCATTATGAACTATTAGGTAAACCTAGCTTAAATAAGCTACATAATTTTGCCAAATGATTCCTGAACCTTAGCCAATAATCTGATTAAAGAGAGCAAGAACTCACTTTTTATATTTAAAAAGTGTGTTTGGAGAAACTCCACTGGTCATTCAGATTTCATTAAGCTCCAAGGTAATAATTCTGTCCGTTATTTTACATTCTGTCTTCAGGCCAAATTCACCCCTGCTATATTCAAACTTGGGTAAAAGTCTCTCAAAATTACTCTGTTTGCTCAGAAACAAGTAAAACTGTAACAAAAAGAAATAAAACATTACATTGCATGCCCTTTCCTTAAACTGCTACAAATGTTCTCTGCTGCTCTGAGTTTCTTGTGGAAGGTTAACACAGCAGCAGCCCTCAAAAGAGAGGAATAATGTAAAAGTGAATTTAAAAAATAAGATTCATAAGACAGCAGCACAGAGCAGGAACTGTAGAAAATAGCTTTCTTACCCAAGGTGTACTCAAGGCATTATTAGCTATGCTGAACTGAATTCTGCACACTGTTAGAGGAGCAGTGATGATTCATAGAAAGATAATACACGGAGCTATCTCCAGCAGAGTCCGTAGCATATCTTAACAGATGGGACAGATCGCCCAGTGTGCTCCTCTGCCAGCATCCATTACCTCTATTGTAAACACTGAGCCAAAACATTACTCACTGTGTGACCTGTCCATTCACAGAAGTCATATGCTCCTTTGAGGAGGCCCAGGGAGCAGAAGCAGGAGGGAAGGCAGCTTTTACGTAAGTCAGAATTTTTAAACACTATCTACAGTTTTGTCTGTCCTGAATCCCAGGATATGTTGCTTCTGTGTCCCACTTATTCACAGTGCAAAAAGTATTTGGCCTTAAAGACATGTCAAGCTTTTTGCAGAACAGCTTCACTCGTGCTCATCTATGTGGATGAATAAGACACAAGCCCAAAGGGCCCAAATATTATCCTGAGGAAAAAAAATCTAAATATTTATATATATCTTCAAATTTTCTGACTGGAATATTGTACCTTATCTCCAAGGCTTCCTTGTTCTCACCCATCTCCTCAACAGTGATGCCCCATGCTGAATATCTATGAATGAGGGAACAGATTCAGTTTACCTGCTCTAACTCGCTTGTGTCTAGACCAGGCTAATTCTCTCCTTCCTTCCTTCCTTCCTTCCTTCCTTCCTTCCTTCCTTCCTTCCTTCCTTCCTTCCTTCCTTCCTCCCCGTTTTTGAGCTTCAGTGATATATTACAGTAGAAAGCAAAAAATACTGTTTTGAATCTTCCACTGTAGTATGACCTATGGCTACATGATAGATACATCCTACACACTTATTGAAAGGCTCTTAGAAATATTGTAGTCCCTACCACCTGTCTTGGGAAAAAAAACACTTCTTTGCTTATTTTTGTTGATTAGATCACAAAAACCCAAGGCAGTATTTCCACAGAGGAAAGAAACCAAATAATCTGCAGCTACCATTTCTGAAAGCAGCCCAGATTTGAAATATATATAGTTTGAGGCTTGCAATTTTTTTCACTTGTCCACTCCCTTCACAAACATTCCAAGTCAAATGCACCCATAGAATCTACTTATAAATGCTTCCAGACGTCCAGACAATGCAAAATGATACTTCTATCCAGCTCTGACAGCTTTTTTTACAACCTCACAGAACATTGTCCAAAGCGTGCTGATTTGCAGCCACTTTTCTTATTCAAATCAAAGCAATTTCACATCAAATATTTCTTGCAGGACTAATTTTAGAAAAATTCCTGAAAGCTATTATAATATAACAAAGTTTAAAGTGAAGTACAAAAGGGCTGCATTGATATTCAAAAGCCTTCAGTTCTTAGGGATCTTGCTTCCCCATGAGTTTTACGATGCTTTAGAAACTACTAAGAAAAATAGCCAAAAAGTAGAAGTTGATTTTTTTTTTCAATAATTTAATGTGTGAAAAAAGTAAATAGATGTCTAATATATGTGAATGAAGTATTCATACACATGACTGCCTTAAGTTTTTGTGAAAATGCTGCTCTCATGAGAGTCTGGCTTACTTGTGGTCTCTGGCTATTGATAAAACTTAATACCAGGGCAAGTCTGACTTATACTTTTAGTGCCAGTGACCTTAAGAAACCACAGATGAAAACAATGTTTGGTATCATACAAATTTGTTGCATTTGTTTTATGTTTGTTGTCATACAAAGGAGTATATTTAACATCTACCAACCATATAAAATTTGTGTTTTGCTGCCTTTTTTCCCCCACGAAGGATGCAATTTAGTGTAGCACTCACAAAAGTAAACCACCAGGAATATTGTTTCATTGGGAACTTGTACTAGAAGCTACTTGATTCAAACATAACAACATGATTATAAATATCAAAGGGTGGTGAGTTGACTGTATCAGAAGACCAGTGACAGAAAAAAGCAAGTCAATCACAAGCAGTTTTCAGATATTCCCCGTCCTTTTATTTAAAATTCCTAAAAATGGTACAAATATTACCAAAAAATAATACAGTTACGTTCAATACCACCTGTATATTGCTCTCAAAGTAAGCAGACAGTGATTCATGGAAAATTGTTTTATTTAGAAAGGCATCTATATTTTGTAATACCTGAAAGAGCTGAATAGCAGTCATTTCTTCATAAAACTGAAGAAAAAAATTACAAACCTTTTAGTCTGAGAAGTCATGGAAATATTCCTGAGCGGGGAAGGAGACTTCACAAACCATGGGCATCTTTCCAAAAAGGTGCTTTCTCAAGCAGAATAAAGCAGGTAAAGATGGTTCACATCTCTTCAGACTCAAGTAGTTGAATGAAAAATCTTTTCTCAGAATATAAACACGCAAAAGCAACTAAAAATAATTTTTAAAAAATTAATAAAAGGGCAAAGCAAGCAAAAACATCAGAGCTGCTCAACAACTCTGCTGAGTCAGTTCTCATGGGCTAGAAACAAGACCCCATGTGCCAAACAAGAATTGACAGATTACTGCTAATTAGACGAGAATTAGAGAGATGGTGGATTTGCAGATCAATTCACAATAAAAGAGTTGGTGCACATCACCAAAACTGCAGCTGCCCATGTGGCTGGGATTATCAGCCTGTGAGTAGATAAGCATGAACTGAGTGATGTGCAACACATGCTGCTGTTGGGCAGGGACCAGAAATGGCAGTCCAAAATGTTGTTGGGCACTCTAGCCAGACTGCTCAGCATTCAGAACATGTGTAGGTCTTCCCAGTTTCCTCATTTAATACTTAGAGCATTAGGTTTCTTCAGCTACTTTTCAACATCTCTACTGTCAGCCTTTTGAAAGGAACAGGGGATTTGTCTTGGCATATCCCGATACAATTCATCATTTCAACTGATAGCAGGAAAATGAAAAGCCTAATACTGAAGAAGTGTCCAAATGCAGTGTTGATTAAATGAATAAACAATGAAAAAACAGAAGTGTGTTATCCCAATAATGGAATGGTAAACTAGAAATATAAAAAATTCCTTTCAACATGTCCAGGTATTATCAAAAATGTCTACCAATGTGCTACCTCTTTGAATGCATGCACCCTGCAACAAAACATTCAATAAACTGAGATGTATTAAGTGGACCCTTACTAAGTTGTAAGGCCTTCACAAGACCTGATAGAAGCTCCAAAAAAGTTCCTATTAAACCTGGGGAAACATTTTCCCATGAAAAAGTCATTTGAAGAGAGCACCAGATACCCCAGATACTCTAAACAGAGATAAAGAACCAGGAATTCCCCAAGGAGCCAACCCTGCCCAATTATTTCCTCTACAGGAAGATAAAGGGAAGAAGAAAAAGGGGATAACTGAGGGATAAAGGAAACTTATCAGCTTCTTTATTATGAATATTCTAAAGATTCCTTATTACTCACCTGTTACCCTACAGAGAGCTGCCTCAGAAAGTGTCACTAGGAGAAGAAAATAGGAGACAAAGCCATGGATGGCTGAGAGATCATTTTTTCAGTAAGTGTGGCTGGTTCTGTTCCCGCACCAGGCGGGCGCTGACCTCCAGCTAGCTCTGGTCAGCACAGCTACAGAGTGTGCCCAGTTCGGACAGGCACACAGGTTATTTTTACCTGCTGGTTCAGCTTCTCAGCAGCAGCTGGACCAAGTAGTGTCGTGACAACAGCGGCAGGAGAAAAGGATGGCTCTCAGCTTGTTAAAAGATGTTTATTCAGGCCGGGCTGCGGGAAGTCCGCAGCCGGTCCAAACCTCAGGCCAGAGAGGCCAGAGACAAGAGCAGAGAGAATTTGAATCTCTCTCCTCCACCTTATAAGCGGGGGAGGGGTTCAGGGGGGTTACAACAAGAAAACAAATCAGGGGATTCAGGGGGTAACAAGGTGTACCCACCCCCAAGCCTCTGACCAACCACCTCCAGAGGAAAAGAATTCCCCCCAGCTACCTATCACCTGAAGCCCTCTCCCTGAGATTTTGCAACCTGGGAGGGCTCCTTAAAGTGATAGACAAGCTTCCCCAGAGTGGGGGGAGGGGGGGGGGGGCAGAGGGGATGGACACAGATAGGTGGGGGGTGGGATGATTGACACAACACACCTTATTATACAGAAAACACAAAAGGGTTACAGAAATGGGGGTACAGTGAAATGAACCATAATATAAACTTCTTATAAAAACCTAAGAAACAATTCTCACACCGCCACAAGTAAGAAATGCAATGATGATAAGAACAGCAGGAAAAAAAACAGTTTTTTGAAAACACTTTCTGCTTATACCATCCGTATGTTTTAGTCCTAAGAAAATACTCTAATTAAATAAAAAATTAGGTAAACAAAAAAAAACGCTAGAGGAAAAGGGATGTGGAGGAAAATCTAGCAACTACTGAGATAAGGTTTGCTAGACCAAAGGGACCATATATGAGATAAGACTTCCCCAGACTTTACAATGAAAAATAAGATTTATAAAGATCTGATTCTGGATACTTTCTTCTGAAAATATCTATAGATGAATAAATAACTTTTTTTTGTGAACACATTAGATCTTAGGCTTCTAAGCAAAGAGGATTTCTAGTGTCATACCCATGTGGAATGGTTGTAATAACTGGGAAGCAGAAAGATTGCTGCTCAGTGACCTCTTCACTATCTACATCTAACTTGAGAGAGAGGAAGAAGGAACCTAGGTTCCTCTGGCACACTGGAGTCCTGGGAACTGAACACCCCATGGAATAAAGGCTTAGTCCATAGTGGTGGCATGCACTTTGAGTCAGGCAAGTGTCCCTAATATGACCTGTGCAATTAAAAGCTTTGGTGCAGCTAACGCCTCACTAGCCTAGTCATTCAATAGCCCTCTTCTATAGACTGGACTTCCAGAATAATCCAGTGTCTACTTAGCTTTATGAAACTTCTGTATTTTGGGCTAATGCCCCATTCTGGGGAGCAGTATTGTTAAA